>NW_023494735.1:0-122795 GCF_013368585.1 Megalops cyprinoides | reverse complement strand
TTCTGGCAATATAGTTGAAAATGCACGTTGAATGATGTTAAAACCCAGGAATCGCGTTTTTGCGCTCTGAAAGTGTCGAAAACAGGGTTTCTCGCAATATCATTGAAACTGCACGTGAATGATGTTAAAACCCAGGAATCGCGTTTTTGCGCTCTGAAAGTGTCGAAAACAGCGTTTCTGATGCACTTCTGGAACATGAATGCTGTGTGTTGTTCAAAGCTGGGAACAGAGTTTTTTGGTCTTGGAGAGTGTGAAAATTGTGTTTCTGACAGTCTACTGAAATCTGAATGCTGAGTGTTGTTCAAAGCTGAGAACAGAGTTTTTTGGGCTCTGAGTGACTCCAAAAACCTTTTCAGGCATTCTCCTTTAAATTGAATGCTGAGCGATGTTGAAAACGTGGGAATCGTGTTTTTGCACTCTGAAAGTGTTGAAAACCGTGTTTCTGGCAATATAGTTGAAACTGCACGCTGAATGATGTTAAAACCCGGGAATCGCGTTTTTGCGTTGTGAAAGTGTCGAAAACTGCGTTTCTGATGCACTTCTGGAAAATGAATGCTGTGTGTTGTTCAAAGCTGGGAACAGAGTTTTTGGGCTTGGAGAGTGTGAAAATTGTGTTTCTGACAGTCTACTGAAATCTGAATGCTGAGTGTTGTTCAAAGCTGAGAACAGAGTTTTTGGGCTCTGAGAGACTCCAAAAACCTTTTCAGGCATTCTCCTTTAAATTGAATGCTGAGCGATGTTGAAAACGTGGGAATCGTGTTTTTGCGCTCTGAAAGTGTTGAAAACCGTGTTTCTGGCAATATAGTTGAAAATGCACGTTGAATGATGTTAAAACCCAGGAATCGCGTTTTTGCGCTCTGAAAGTGTCGAAAACAGGGTTTCTCGCAATATCATTGAAACTGCACGTTGAATGATGTTAAAACCCAGGAATCGCGTTTTTGCGCTCTGAAAGTGTCGAAAACAGCGTTTCTGATGCACTTCTGGAACATGAATGCTGTGTGTTGTTCAAAGCTGGGAACAGAGTTTTTGGTCTTGGAGAGTGTGAAAATTGTGTTTCTGACAGTCTACTGAAATCTGAATGCTGAGTGTTGTTCAAAGCTGAGAACAGAGTTTTTGGGCTCTGAGTGACTCCAAAAACCTTTTCAGGCATTCTCCTTTAAATTGAATGCTGAGCGATGTTGAAAACGTGGGAATCGTGTTTTTGCACTCTGAAAGTGTTGAAAACCGTGTTTCTGGCAATATAGTTGAAACTGCACGTTGAATGATGTTAAAACCCGGGAATCGCGTTTTTGCGCTCTGAAAGTGCCGAAAACAGCTTTTCTGATGCACTTCTGGAAAATGAGTGCAGTGTGTTGTTCAAAGCTGGGAACAGAGTTTTTGGGCTTGGAGAGGGTGAAAATTGTGTTTCTGACAGTCTACTGAAATCTGAATGCTGAGTATTGTTCAAAGCTGAGAACAGAGTTTTTGGGCTCTGAGTGACTCCAAAAACCTTTCCAGGCATTCTCCTTTAAATTGAATGCTGAGCGATGTTGAAAACGTGGGAATCGTGTTTTTGCGCTCTGAAAGTGTTGAAAACCGTGTTTCTGGCAATATAGTTGAAACTGCACGTTGAATGATGTTAAAACCCAGGAATCGTGTTTTTGCGCTCTGAAAGTGTCGAAAACAGGATTTCTCGCAATATCATTGAAACTGCACGCTGAATGATGTTAAAACCCGGGAATCGCGTTTTTGCGCTCTGAAAGTGTCGAAAACAGCTTTTCTGATGCACTTCTGGAAAATGAATGCTGTGTGTTGTTCAAAGCTGGGAACAGAGTTTTTGGGCTTTGAGAGTGTGAAAATTGTGTTTCTGACAGTCTACTGAAATCTGAATGCTGAGTGTTGTTCAAAGCTGAGAACAGAGTTTTTGGGCTCTGAGTGACTCCAAAAACCTTTTCAGGCATTCTCCTTTAAATTGAATGCTGAGCGATGTTGAAAACGTGGGAATCGTGTTTTTGCGCTCTGAAAGTGTTGAAAACCGTGTTTCTGGCAATATAGTTGAAACTGCACGCTGAATGATGTTAAAACCCGGGAATCGCGTTTTTGCGCTCTGAAAGTGCCGAAAACAGCTTTTCTGATGCACTTCTGGAAAATGAGTGCAGTGTGTTGTTCAAAGCTGGGAACAGAGTTTTTGGGCTTGGAGAGGGTGAAAATTGTGTTTCTGACAGTCTACTGAAATCTGAATGCTGAGTATTGTTCAAAGCTGAGAACAGAGTTTTTGGGCTCTGAGTGACTCCAAAAACCTTTCCAGGCATTCTCCTTTAAATTGAATGCTGAGCGATGTTGAAAACGTGGGAATCGTGTTTTTGCGCTCTGAAAGTGTTGAAAACCGTGTTTCTGGCAATATAGTTGAAACTGCACGTTGAATGATGTTAAAACCCAGGAATCGCGTTTTTGCGCTCTGAAAGTGTCGAAAACAGGGTTTCTCGCAATATCATTGAAACTGCACGCTGAATGATGTTAAAACCCGGGAATCGCGTTTTTGCGCTCTGAAAGTGTCGAAAACAGCTTTTCTGATGCACTTCTGTAAAATGAATGCTGTGTGTTGTTCAAAGCTGGGAACAGAGTTTTTGGGCTTGGAGAGTGTGAAAATTGTGTTTCTGACAGTCTACTGAAATCTGAATGCTGAGTGTTGTTCAAAGCTGAGAACAGAGTTTTTGGGCTCTGAGAGACTCCAAAAACCTTTTCAGGCATTCTCCTTTAAATTGAATGCTGAGCGATGTTGAAAACGTGGGAATCGTGTTTTTGCGCTCTGAAAGTGTTGAAAACCGTGTTTCTGGCAATATAGTTGAAAATGCACGTTGAATGATGTTAAAACCCAGGAATCGCGTTTTTGCGCTCTGAAAGTGTCGAAAACAGGGTTTCTCGCAATATCATTGAAACTGCACGTTGAATGATGTTAAAACCCTGGAATCGCGTTTTTGCGCTCTGAAAGTGTCGAAAACAGCGTTTCTGATGCACTTCTGGAACATGAATGCTGTGTGTTGTTCAAAGCTGGGAACAGAGTTTTTGGGCTTGGAGAGTGTGAAAATTGTGTTTCTGACAGTCTACTGAAATCTGAATGCTGAGTATTGTTCAAAGCTGGGAACAGAGTTTTTGGGCTTGGAGAGTGTGAAAATTGTGTTTCTGGCAGTCTACTGAAATCTGAATGCTGAGTATTGTTCAAAGCTGAGAACAGAGTTTTTGGGCTCTGAGTGACTCCAAAAACCTTTCCAGGCATTCTCCTTTAAATTGAATGCTGAGCGATGTTGAAAACGTGGGAATCGTGTTTTTGCGCTCTGAAAGTGTTGAAAACCGTGTTTCTGGAAATATAGTTGAAACTGCACGTTGAATGATGTTAAAACCCAGGAATCGCGTTTTTGCGCTCTGAAAGTGTCGAAAACAGGGTTTTTCGCAATATCATTGAAACTGCACGCTGAATGATGTTAAAACCCGGGAATCGCGTTTTTGCGTTGTGAAAGTGTCAAAAACGGCGTTTCTGATGCACTTCTGGAAAATGAATGCTGTGTGTTGTTCAAAGCTGGGAACAGAGTTTTTGGGCTTGGAGAGTGTGAAAATTGTGTTTCTGACAGTCTACTGAAATCTGAATGCTGAGTATTGTTCAAAGCTGAGAACAGAGTTTTTGGGCTCTGAGTGACTCCAAAAACCTTTCCAGGCATTCTCCTTTAAATTGAATGCTGACCGATGTTGAAAACGTGGGAATCGTGTTTTTGCGCTCTGAAAGTGTTGAAAACCGTGTTTCTGGCAATATAGTTGAAACTGCACGCTGAATGATGTTAAAATCCAGGAATCGCGTTTTTGCGCTCTGAAAGTGTCGAAAACAGGGTTTCTCGCAATATCATTGAAACTGCACGCTGAATGATGTTAAAACCCGGGAATCGCGTTTGTGCGTTGTGAAAGTGTCGAAAACGGCGTTTCTGATGCACTTCTGGAAAATGAATGCTGTGTGTTGTTCAAAGCTGGGAACAGAGTTTTTGGGCTTGGAGAGTGTGAAAATTGTGTTTCTGACAGTCTACTGAAATCTGAATGCTGAGTATTGTTCAAAGCTGAGAACAGAGTTTTTGGGCTCTGAGTGACTCCAAAAACCTTTCCAGGCATTCTCCTTTTAAATTGAATGCTGAGCGATGTTGAAAACTTGGATGAATCGTGTTTTTGCGCTCTGAAAAGTGTTGAAAAACCGTTGTTTCTGGCAATATAGTTGAAAATGCACTGTTGAATGATGTTAAAACCCAGGAATCGCGTTTTTTGCGCTCTGAAAGTGTCGAAAACAGGGTTTCTCGCAATATCATTGAAACTGCACGTTGAATGATGTTAAACCCGGAATCGCGTTTTTGCGCTCTGAAAGTGTCGAAAACAGCGTTTCTGATTTCACCTTCTGGAACATGAATGCTGTGTGTTGTTCAAAGCTGGGAACAGAGTTTTTGGGCTTTTGGCTCGGAGAGTGTGAAAATTGTGTTTCTGACAGTCTACTGAAATCTGAATGCTGAGTGTTGTTCAAAGCTGAGAACAGAGTTTTTGGGCTTGGAGAGTGTGAAAATTGTGTTTCTGGCCGTCTACTGAAATCTGAATGCTGAGTATTGTTCAAAGCTGAGAACAGAGTTTTTGGGCTCTGAGTGACTCCAAAAAACCTTTCCAGGCATTCTCCTTTAAATTGAATGCTGAGCGATGTTGAAAACCGTGGGAATCGTGTTTTTTGCGCTCTGAAAAGTGTTGAAAACCGTGTTTCTGGCAATATAGTTGAAACTGCACGCTGAATGATGTTAAAACCCAGGAATCGCGTTTTTGCGCTCTGAAAGTGTCGAAAACAGGGTTTCTCACAATATCATTGAAACTGCCACGCTGAATGATGTTTAAAACCCGGGAATCCGCGTTTTTTGCGTTGTTAAAGTGTCGAAAACAGCGTTTTTCTGATGCACTTCTGGAAATCTGAATGCTGTGTGTTGTTCAAAGCTGGGAACAGAGTTTTTGGGCTTGGAGAGTGTGAAAATTGTGTTTCTGACAGTCTACTGAAATCTGAATGCTGAGTATTGTTCAAAGCTGAGAACAGAGTTTTTGGGCTCTGAGTGACTCCAAAAACCTTTTTCAGGCATTCTCCTTTAAATTGAATGCTGAGCGATGTTGAAAACGTCGGGAATCGTGTTTTTGCGCTCTGAAAGTGTTGAAAACCGTGTTTCTGGCAATATAGTTGAAACTGCACGTTGAATGATGTTAAAAACCCGGGAATCGCGTTTTTGCGCTCTGAAAGTGTCCGAAAACAGCTTTTCTGATGCACTTCTGGAAAATGAAGTGCAGTGTGTTGTTCAAAGCTGGGAACAGAGTTTTTGGGCTTGGAGAGGGTGAAAATGTGTTTCTGACAGTCTACTGAAATCTGAATGCTGAGTATTGTTCAAAGCTGAGAACAGAGTTTTTGGGCTCATGAGTGACTCCAAAAAACCTTTCCAGGCATTCTCCTTTAAATTGAATGCTGAGCGATGTTGAAAACGTGGGAATCGTGTTTTTGCGCTCTGAAAGTGTTGAAACCGTGTTTTCTGGCAATATAGTTGAAACTGCACGTTGAATGATATTAAAACCCAGGAATCGCGTTTTTGCGCTCTGAAAGTGTCGAAAACAGGTTTCTCGCAATATCATTGAAACTGCACGCTGAATGATGTTAAAACCCGGGAATCGCGTTTTTTGCGCTCTGAAAGTGTCGAAACACAGCTTTTTTGATGCTCTTCTGTAAAATGAATGCTGTGTGTGTTCAAAAGCTGGGAACAGAGTTTTTGGGCTTGGAGAGTGTGAAAATTGTGTTTCTGACAGTCTACTGAAATCTGAATGCTGAGAGTTGTTCAAAGCTGAGAACAGAGTTTTTGGGCTCTGAGAGACTCCAAAAACCTTTTCAGGCATTCTCCTTTAAATTGAATGCTGAGCGATGTTGAAAACGTGGGAATCGTGTTTTTTGCGCTCTGAAAGTGTTGAAAACCGTGTTTCTGGCAATATAGTTGAAAATGCACGTTGAATGATGTTAAAACCCAGGAATCGCGTTTTTGCGCTCTGAAAGTGTCGAAAACAGGGTTTTCTCGCAATATCATTGAAACTGCACGTTGAATGATGTTAAAACCCGGAATCGCGTTTTTGCGCTCTGAAAGTGTCGAAAACAGCGTTTCTGATGCACTTCTGGAACATGAATGCTGTGTGTTTTTCAAAGCTGGGAACAGAGTTTTTGGGCTTGGAGAGTGTGAAAATTGTGTTTCTGACAGTCTACTGAAATCTGAATGCTGAGTATTGTTCAAAGCTGAGAACAGAGTTTTTGGGCTCTGAGTGACTCCAAAAACCTTTTCAGGCATTCTCCTTTAAATTGAATGCTGAGCGATGTTGAAAACGTGGGAATCGTGTTTTTGCGCTCTGAAAGTGTTGAAAACCGTGTTTCTGGCAATATAGTTGAAACTGCACGTTGAATGATGTTAAAACCCGGGAATCGCGTTTTTGCGCTCTGAAAGTGCCGAAAACAGCTTTTCTGATGCATTTCTGGAACATGAATGCTGTGTGTTGTTCAAAGCTGGGAACAGAGTTTTTGGGCTTGGAGAGTGTGAAAATTGTGTTTCTGACAGTCTACTGAAATCTGAATGCTGAGTATTGTTCAACGCTGGGAACAGAGTTTTTTGGGCTTGGAGAGTGTGAAAATTGTGTTTCTGGCAGTCTACTGAAATCTGAATGCTGAGTATTGTTCAAAGCTGAGAACAGAGTTTTTGGGCTCTGAGTGACTCCAAAAACCTTTCCAGGCATTCTCCTTTAAATTGAATGCTGAGCGATGTTGAAAACGTGGGAATCGTGTTTTTGCGCTCTGAAAGTGTTGAAAACCGTGTTTCTGGCAATATAGTTGAAACTGCACGTTGAATGATGTTAAAACCCAGGAATCGCGTTTTTGCGCTCTGAAAGTGTCGAAAACAGGGTTTTTCGCAATATCATTGAAACTGCACGCTGAATGATGTTAAAACCCGGGAATCCGCGTTTTTGCGTTGTGAAAGTGTCGAAAACGGCGTTTCTGATGCACTTCTGGAAAATGAATGCTGTGTGTTGTTCAAAGCTGGGAACAGAGTTTTTGGGCTTGGAGAGTGTGAAATTGTGTTTCTGACAGTCTACTGAAATCTGAATGCTGAGTATTGTTCAAAGCTGAGAACAGAGTTTTTGGGCTCTGAGTGACTCCAAAAACCTTTCCAGGCATTCTCCTTTAAATTGAATGCTGACCGATGTTGAAAACGTGGGAATCGTGGTTTTTGCGCTCTGAAAGTGTTGAAAACTGTGTTTCTGGAAATATAGTTGAAACTGCACGTTGAATGATGTTAAAATCCAGGAATCGCGTTTTTTGCGCTCTGAAAGTGTCGAAAACAGGGTTTTTCGCAATATCATTGAAACTGCACGCTGAATGATGTTAAAACCCGGGAATCGCGTTTGTGCGTTGTGAAAGTGTCGAAAACGGCGTTTCTGATGCACTTCTGGAAAATGAATGCTGTGTGTTGTTCAAAGCTGGGAACAGAGTTTTTGGGCTTGGAGAGTGTGAAAATTGTGTTTCTGACAGTCTACTGAAATCTGAATGCTGAGTATTGTTCAAAGCTGAGAACAGAGTTTTTGGGCTCTGAGTGACTCCAAAAACCTTTCCAGGCATTCTCCTTTAAATTGAATGCTGAGCGATGTTGAAAACGTGGGAATCGTGTTTTTGCGCTCTGAAAGTGTTGAAAACTGTGTTTCTGGCAATATAGTTGAAACTGCACGCTGAATGATGTTAAAACCCGGGAATCGCGTTTTTTGCGTTGTGAAAGTGTCGAAAACGGCGTTTCTGATGCACTTCTGGAAAATGAGTGCTGTGTGTTGTTCAAAGCTGGGAACAGAGTTTTTTGGGCTTGGAGAAGGTGAAAATTGTGTTTCTGACAGTCTACTGCAATCTGAATGCTGAGTATTGTTCAAAGCTGAGAACAGAGTTTTTGGGCTCTGAGTGACTCCAAAAACCTTTCCAGGCATTCTCCTTTAAATTGAATGCTGAGCGATGTTGAAAACGTGGGAATCGTGTTTTTGCGCTCTGAAAGTGTTGAAAACTGTGTTTCTGGCAATATAGTTGAAACTGCACGCTGAATGATGTTAAAACCCGGGAATCGCGTTTTTTGCGTTGTGAAAGTGTCGAAAACTGCGTTTCTGATGCACTTCTTGGAAAATGAATGCTGTGTGTTGTTCAAAGCTGGGAACAGAGTTTTTGGGCTTGGAGAGTGTGAAAATTGTGTTTCTGGACAGTCTACTGAAATCTGAATGCTGAGTATTGTTCAAAGCTGGGAACAGAGTTTTTGGGCTTGGAGAGTGTGAAAATTGTGTTTCTGGCAGTCTACTGAAATCTGAATGCTGAGTATTGTTCAAAGCTGAGAACAGAGTTTTTGGGCTCTGAGTGACTCCAAAAACCTTTTCCAGGCATTCTCCTTTAAATTGAATGCTGAGCGATGTTGAAAACGTGGGAATCGTGTTTTTGCGCTCTGAAAGTGTTGAAAAACTGTGTTTCTGGCAATATAGTTGAAACTGCACGTTGAATGATGTTAAACCCCAGGAATCGCGTTTTTGCGCTCTGAAAGTGTCGAAAACAGGGTTTCTCACAATATCATTGAAACTGCACGCTGAATGATGTTAAAACCCGGGAATCGCGTTTTTGCGTTGTTAAAGTGTCGAAAACAGCGTTCTGATGCACTTCTGGAAAATGAATGCTGTGTGTTGTTCAAAGCTGGGAACAGAGTTTTTGGGCTTGGAGAGTGTGAAAATTGTGTTTCTGACAGTCTACTGAAATCTGAATGCTGAGTATTGTTCAAAGCTGAGAACAGAGTTTTTGGGCTCTGAGTGACTCCAAAAACCTTTTCAGGCATTCTCCTTTAAATTGAATGCTGAGCGATGTTGAAAACGTGGGAATCGTGTTTTTGCGCTCTGAAAGTGTTGAAAACCATGTTTCTGGCAATATAGTTGAAACTGCACGCTGAATGATGTTAAAACCCAGGAATCGCGTTTTTGCGCTCTGAAAGTGTCGAAAACAGCTTTTCTGATGCACTTCTGGAAAATGAGTGCTGTGTGTTGTTCAAAGCTGGGAACAGAGTTTTTGGGCTTGGAGAGTGTGAAAATTGTGTTTCTGACAGTCTACTGAAATCTGAATGCTGAGTATTGTTCAAAGCTGAGAACAGAGTTTTTGGGCTCTGAGTGACTCCAAAAACCTTTCCAGGCATTCTCCTTTAAATTGAATGCTGAGCGATGTTGAAAACGTGGGAATCGTGTTTTTGCGCTCTGAAAGTGTTGAAAACCGTGTTTCTGGCAATATAGTTGAAACTGCACGTTGAATGATGTTAAAACCCAGGAATCGCGTTTTTGCGCTCTGAAAGTGTCGAAAACAGGATTTCTCGCAATATCATTGAAACTGCACGCTGAATGATGTTAAATCCCGGGAATCGCGTTTTTGCGTTGTGAAAGTGTAGAAAACGGCGTTTCTGATGCACTTCTGGAAAATGAATGCTGTGTGTTGTTCAAAGCTGGGAACAGAGTTTTTGGGCTTGGAGAGTGTGAAAATTGTGTTTCTGACAGTCTACTGAAATCTGAATGCTGAGTGTTGTTCAAAGCTGAGAACAGAGTTTTTGGGCTATGAGTGACTCCAAAAACCTTTCCAGGCATTCTCCTTTAAATTGAATGCTGAGCGATGTTGAAAACGTGGGAATCGTGTTTGTGCGCTCTGAAAGTGTTGAAAACCGTGTTTCTGGCAATATAGTTGAAACTGCACGTTGAATGATGTTTAAAACCCAGGAATCGCGTTTTTGCGCTCTGAAAGTGTCGAAAACAGCTTTTCTGATGCACTTCTGGAAAATGAGTGCTGTGTGTTGTTCAAAGCTGGGAACAGAGTTTTTGGGCTTGGAGAAGGTGAAAATTGTGTTTCTGACAGTCTACTGAAATCTGAATGCTGAGTATTGTTCAAAGCTGAGAACAGAGTTTTTGGGCTCTGAGTGACTCCAAAAACCTTTCCAGGCATTCTCCTTTAAATTGAATGCTGAGCGATGTTGAAAACGTGGGAATCGTGTTTTTTGCGCTCTGAAAGTGTTGAAAACTGTGTTTCTGGCAATATAGTTGAAACTGCACGCTGAATGATGTTAAAACCCGGGAATCGCGTTTTTGCGTTGTGAAAGTGTCGAAAACTGCGTTTCTGATGCACTTCTGGAAAATGAGTGCTGTGTGTTGTTCAAAGCTGGGAACAGAGTTTTTGGGCTTGGAGAGTGTGAAAATTGTGTTTCTGACAGTCTACTGAAATCTGAATGCTGAGTATTGTTCAAAGCTGAGAACAGAGTTTTTGGGCTCTGAGTGACTCCAAAACCTTTCCAGGCATTCTCCTTTAAATTGAATGCTGAGCGATGTTGAAAACGTGGGAATCGTGTTTTTGCGCTCTGAAAGTGTTGAAAACCGTGTTTCTGGCAATATAGTTGAAACTGCACGTTGAATGATGTTAAAACCCAGGAATCGCGTTTTTGCGCTCTGAAAGTGTCGAAAACAGGATTTCTCGCAATATCATTGAAACTGCACGCTGAATGATGTTAAATCCCGGGAATCGCGTTTTTGCGTTGTGAAAGTGTAGAAAACGGCGTTTCTGATGCACTTCTGGAAAATGAATGCTGTGTGTTGTTCAAAGCTGGGAACAGAGTTTTTGGGCTTGGAGAGTGTGAAAATTGTGTTTCTGACAGTCTACTGAAATCTGAATGCTGAGTGTTGTTCAAAGCTGAGAACAGAGTTTTTGGGCTATGAGTGACTCCAAAAACCTTTCCAGGCATTCTCCTTTAAATTGAATGCTGAGCGATGTTGAAAACGTGGGAATCGTGTTTGTGCGCTCTGAAAGTGTTGAAAACCGTGTTTCTGGCAATATAGTTGAAACTGCACGTTGAATGATGTTAAAACCCAGGAATCGCGTTTTTGCGCTCTGAAAGTGTCGAAAACAGCTTTTCTGATGCACTTCTGGAAAATGAGTGCTGTGTGTTGTTCAAAGCTGGGAACAGAGTTTTTGGGCTTGGAGAAGGTGAAAATTGTGTTTCTGACAGTCTACTGCAATCTGAATGCTGAGTATTGTTCAAAGCTGAGAACAGAGTTTTTGGGCTCTGAGTGACTCCAAAAACGTTTCCAGGCATTCTCCTTTAAATTGAATGCTGAGCGATGTTGAAAACGTGGGAATCGTGTTTCTGCGCTCTGAAAGTGTTGAAAACCGTGTTTCTTGCAATATAGATGAAACTGCACGTTGAATGATGTTAAAACCCGGGAATCGCGTTTTTGCGCTCTGAAAGTGTCGAAAACAGGGTTTTTCGCAATATCATTGAAACTGCACGCTGAATGATGTTAAAACCCAGGTATCGCGTTTTTGCGTTGTGAAAGTGTAGAAAACGGCGTTTCTGATGCACTTCTGGAAAATGAATGCTGTGTGTTGTTCAAAGCTGGGAACAGAGTTTTTGGGCTTGGAGAGTGTGAAAATTGTGTTTCTGACAGTCTACTGAAATCTGAATGCTGAGTATTGTTCAAAGCTGAGAACAGAGTTTTTGGGCTCTGAGTGACTCCAAAAACCTTTCCAGGCATTCTCCTTTAAATTGAATGCTGAGCGATGTTGAAAACGTGGGAATCGTGTTTTTGCGCTCTGAAAGTGTTGAAAACTGTGTTTCTGGCAATATAGTTGAAACTGCACGCTGAATGATGTTAAAACCCGGGAATCGCGTTTTTGCGTTGTGAAAGTGTCGAAAACTGCGTTTCTGATGCACTTCTGGAAAATGAATGCTGTGTGTTGTTCAAAGCTGGGAACAGAGTTTTTGGGCTTGGAGAGTGTGAAAATTGTGTTTCTGACAGTCTACTGAAATCTGAATGCTGAGTGTTGTTCAAAGCTGAGAACAGAGTTTTTGGGCTCTGAGAGACTCCAAAAACCTTTTCAGGCATTCTCCTTTAAATTGAATGCTGAGCGATGTTGAAAACGTGGGAATCGTGTTTTTGCGCTCTGAAAGTGTTGAAAACCGTGTTTCTGGCAATATAGTTGAAAATGCACGTTGAATGATGTTAAAACCCAGGAATCGCGTTTTTGCGCTCTGAAAGTGTCGAAAACAGGGTTTCTCGCAATATCATTGAAACTGCACGTTGAATGATGTTAAAACCCAGGAATCGCGTTTTTGCGCTCTGAAAGTGTCGAAAACAGCGTTTCTGATGCACTTCTGGAACATGAATGCTGTGTGTTGTTCAAAGCTGGGAACAGAGTTTTTGGGCTTGGAGAGTGTGAAAATTGTGTTTCTGACAGTCTACTGAAATCTGAATGCTGAGTATTGTTCAAAGCTGGGAACAGAGTTTTTGGGCTTGGAGAGTGTGAAAATTGTGTTTCTGGCAGTCTACTGAAATCTGAATGCTGAGTATTGTTCAAAGCTGAGAACAGAGTTTTTGGGCTCTGAGTGACTCCAAAAACCTTTCCAGGCATTCTCCTTTAAATTGAATGCTGACCGATGTTGAAAACGTGGGAATCGTGTTTTTGCGCTCTGAAAGTGTTGAAAACCGTGTTTCTGGAAATATAGTTGAAACTGCACGTTGAATGATGTTAAAACCCAGGAATCGCGTTTTTGCGCTCTGAAAGTGTCGAAAACAGGGTTTTTCGCAATATCATTGAAACTGCACGCTGAATGATGTTAAAACCCGGGAATCGCGTTTTTGCGTTGTGAAAGTGTCGAAAACGGCGTTTCTGATGCACTTCTGGAAAATGAATGCTGTGTGTTGTTCAAAGCTGGGAACAGAGTTTTTGGGCTTGGAGAGTGTGAAAATTGTGTTTCTGACAGTCTACTGAAATCTGAATGCTGAGTATTGTTCAAAGCTGAGAACAGAGTTTTTGGGCTCTGAGTGACTCCAAAAACCTTTCCAGGCATTCTCCTTTAAATTGAATGCTGAGCGATGTTGAAAACGTGGGAATCGTGTTTTTGCGCTCTGAAAGTGTTGAAAACTGTGTTTCTGGCAATATAGTTGAAACTGCACGCTGAATGATGTTAAAACCCGGGAATCGCGTTTTTGCGTTGTGAAAGTGTCGAAAACTGCGTTTCTGATGCACTTCTGGAACATGAATGCTGTGTGTTGTTCAAAGCTGGGAACAGAGTTTTTGGGCTTGGAGAGTGTGAAAATTGTGTTTCTGACAGTCTACTGAAATTTGAATGCTGAGTATTGTTCAAAGCTGAGAACAGAGTTTTTGGGCTTGGAGAGTGTGAAAATTGTGTTTCTGGCAGTCTACTGAAATCTGAATGCTGAGTATTGTTCAAAGCTGAGAACAGAGTTTTTGGGCTCTGAGTGACTCCAAAAACCTTTCCAGGCATTCTCCTTTAAATTGAATGCTGAGCGATGTTGAAAACGTGGGAATCGTGTTTTTTGCGCTCTGAAAGTGTTGAAAACCGTGTTTCTGGCAATATAGTTGAAACTGCACGTTGAATGATGTTAAAACCCAGGAATCGCGTTTTTGCGCTCTGAAAGTGTCGAAAACAGGGTTTCTCACAATATCATTGAAACTGCACGCTGAATGATGTTAAAACCCGGGAATCGCGTTTTTGCGTTGTTAAAGTGTCGAAAACAGCGTTTCTGATGCACTTCTGGAAAATGAATGCTGTGTGTTGTTCAAAGCTGGGAACAGAGTTTTTGGGCTTGGAGAGTGTGAAAATTGTGTTTCTGACAGTCTACTGAAATCTGAATGCTGAGTATTGTTCAAAGCTGAGAACAGAGTTTTTGGGCTCTGAGTGACTCCAAAAACCTTTTCAGGCATTCTCCTTTAAATTGAATGCTGAGCGATGTTGAAAACGTGGGAATCGTGTTTTTGCGCTCTGAAAGTGTTGAAAACCGTGTTTCTGGCAATATAGTTGAAACTGCACGCTGAATGATGTTAAAACCCAGGAATCGCGTTTTTGCGCTCTGAAAGTGTCGAAAACAGCTTTTCTGATGCACTTCTGGAAAATGAGTGCTGTGTGTTGTTCAAAGCTGGGAACAGAGTTTTTGGGCTTGGAGAGGGTGAAAATTGTGTTTCTGGCAGTCTACTGAAATCTGAATGCTGAGTATTGTTCAAAGCTGAGAACAGAGTTTTTGGGCTCTGAGTTACTCCAAAAACCTTTCCAGGCATTCTCCTTTAAATTGAATGCTGAGCGATGTTGAAAACGTGGGAATCGTGTTTTTGCGCTCTGAAAGTGTTGAAAACCGTGTTTCTGGCAATATAGTTGAAACTGCACGTTGAATGATGTTAAAACCCAGGAATCGCGTTTTTGCGCTCTGAAAGTGTCGAAAACAGGATTTCTCGCAATATCATTGAAACTGCACGCTGAATGATGTTAAATCCCGGGAATCGCGTTTTTGCGTTGTGAAAGTGTAGAAAACGGCGTTTCTGATGCACTTCTGGAAAATGAATGCTGTGTGTTGTTCAAAGCTGGGAACAGAGTTTTTGGGCTTGGAGAGTGTGAAAATTGTGTTTCTGACAGTCTACTGAAATCTGAATGCTGAGTATTGTTCAAAGCTGAGAACAGAGTTTTTGGGCTCTGAGTGACTCCAAAAACCTTTCCAGGCATTCTCCTTTAAATTGAATGCTGAGCGATGTTGAAAACGTGGGAATCGTGTTTTTGCGCTCTGAAAGTGTTGAAAACTGTGTTTCTGGCAATATAGTTGAAACTGCACGCTGAATGATGTTAAAACCCAGGAATCGCGTTTTTGCGCTCTGAAAGTGTCGAAAACAGGGTTTCTCACAATATCATTGAAACTGCACGCTGAATGATGTTAAAACCCGGGAATCGCGTTTTTGCGTTGTTAAAGTGTCGAAAACAGCGTTTCTGATGCACTTCTGGAAAATGAATGCTGTGTGTTGTTCAAAGCTGGGAACAGAGTTTTTGGGCTTGGAGAGTGTGAAAATTGTGTTTCTGACAGTCTACTGAAATCTGAATGCTGAGTATTGTTCAAAGCTGAGAACAGAGTTTTTGGGCTCTGAGTGACTCCAAAAACCTTTTCAGGCATTCTCCTTTAAATTGAATGCTGAGCGATGTTGAAAACGTGGGAATCGTGTTTTTGCGCTCTGAAAGTGTTGAAAACCGTGTTTCTGGCAATATAGTTGAAACTGCACGCTGAATGATGTTAAAACCCAGGAATCGCGTTTTTGCGCTCTGAAAGTGTCGAAAACAGCTTTTCTGATGCACTTCTGGAAAATGAGTGCTGTGTGTTGTTCAAAGCTGGGAACAGAGTTTTTGGGCTTGGAGAGGGTGAAAATTGTGTTTCTGGCAGTCTACTGAAATCTGAATGCTGAGTATTGTTCAAAGCTGAGAACAGAGTTTTTGGGCTCTGAGTTACTCCAAAAACCTTTCCAGGCATTCTCCTTTAAATTGAATGCTGAGCGATGTTGAAAACGTGGGAATCGTGTTTTTGCGCTCTGAAAGTGTTGAAAACCGTGTTTCTGGCAATATAGTTGAAACTGCACGTTGAATGATGTTAAAACCCAGGAATCGCGTTTTTGCGCTCTGAAAGTGTCGAAAACAGGATTTCTCGCAATATCATTGAAACTGCACGCTGAATGATGTTAAATCCCGGGAATCGCGTTTTTGCGTTGTGAAAGTGTAGAAAACGGCGTTTCTGATGCACTTCTGGAAAATGAATGCTGTGTGTTGTTCAAAGCTGGGAACAGAGTTTTTGGGCTTGGAGAGTGTGAAAATTGTGTTTCTGACAGTCTACTGAAATCTGAATGCTGAGTATTGTTCAAAGCTGAGAACAGAGTTTTTGGGCTCTGAGTGACTCCAAAAACCTTTCCAGGCATTCTCCTTTAAATTGAATGCTGAGCGATGTTGAAAACGTGGGAATCGTGTTTTTGCGCTCTGAAAGTGTTGAAAACTGTGTTTCTGGCAATATAGTTGAAACTGCACGCTGAATGATGTTAAAACCCAGGAATCGCGTTTTTGCGCTCTGAAAGTGTCGAAAACAGGGTTTCTCGCAATATCATTGAAACTGCACGTTGAATGATGTTAAAACCCAGGAATCGCGTTTTTGCGCTCTGAAAGTGTCGAAAACAGCGTTTCTGATGCACTTCTGGAACATGAATGCTGTGTGTTGTTCAAAGCTGGGAACAGAGTTTTTGGGCTTGGAGAGTGTGAAAATTGTGTTTCTGACAGTCTACTGAAATCTGAATGCTGAGTATTGTTCAAAGCTGGGAACAGAGTTTTTGGGCTTGGAGAGTGTGAAAATTGTGTTTCTGGCAGTCTACTGAAATCTGAATGCTGAGTATTGTTCAAAGCTGAGAACAGAGTTTTTGGGCTCTGAGTGACTCCAAAAACCTTTCCAGGCATTCTCCTTTAAATTGAATGCTGACCGATGTTGAAAACGTGGGAATCGTGTTTTTGCGCTCTGAAAGTGTTGAAAACCGTGTTTCTGGAAATATAGTTGAAACTGCACGTTGAATGATGTTAAAACCCAGGAATCGCGTTTTTGCGCTCTGAAAGTGTCGAAAACAGGGTTTTTCGCAATATCATTGAAACTGCACGCTGAATGATGTTAAAACCCGGGAATCGCGTTTTTGCGTTGTGAAAGTGTCGAAAACGGCGTTTCTGATGCACTTCTGGAAAATGAATGCTGTGTGTTGTTCAAAGCTGGGAACAGAGTTTTTGGGCTTGGAGAGTGTGAAAATTGTGTTTCTGACAGTCTACTGAAATCTGAATGCTGAGTATTGTTCAAAGCTGAGAACAGAGTTTTTGGGCTCTGAGTGACTCCAAAAACCTTTCCAGGCATTCTCCTTTAAATTGAATGCTGAGCGATGTTGAAAACGTGGGAATCGTGTTTTTGCGCTCTGAAAGTGTTGAAAACTGTGTTTCTGGCAATATAGTTGAAACTGCACGCTGAATGATGTTCAAACCCGGGAATCGCGTTTTTGCGTTGTGAAAGTGTCGAAAACTGCGTTTCTGATGCACTTCTGGAACATGAATGCTGTGTGTTGTTCAAAGCTGGGAACAGAGTTTTTGGGCTTGGAGAGTGTGAAAATTGTGTTTCTGACAGTCTACTGAAATTTGAATGCTGAGTATTGTTCAAAGCTGAGAACAGAGTTTTTGGGCTTGGAGAGTGTGAAAATTGTGTTTCTGGCAGTCTACTGAAATCTGAATGCTGAGTATTGTTCAAAGCTGAGAACAGAGTTTTTGGGCTCTGAGTGACTCCAAAAACCTTTCCAGGCATTCTCCTTTAAATTGAATGCTGAGCGATGTTGAAAACGTGGGAATCGTGTTTTTGCGCTCTGAAAGTGTTGAAAACCGTGTTTCTGGCAATATAGTTGAAACTGCACGTTGAATGATGTTAAAACCCAGGAATCGCGTTTTTTGCGCTCTGAAAGTGTCGAAAACAGGGTTTCTCACAATATCATTGAAACTGCACGCTGAATGATGTTAAAACCCGGGAATCGCGTTTTTGCGTTGTTAAAGTGTCGAAAACAGCGTTTCTGATGCACTTCTGGAAAATGAATGCTGTGTGTTGTTCAAAGCTGGGAACAGAGTTTTTGGGCTTGGAGAGTGTGAAAATTGTGTTTCTGACAGTCTACTGAAATCTGAATGCTGAGTATTGTTCAAAGCTGAGAACAGAGTTTTTGGGCTCTGAGTGACTCCAAAAACCTTTTCAGGCATTCTCCTTTAAATTGAATGCTGAGCGATGTTGAAAACGTGGGAATCGTGTTTTTGCGCTCTGAAAGTGTTGAAAACCGTGTTTCTGGCAATATAGTTGAAACTGCACGCTGAATGATGTTAAAACCCAGGAATCGCGTTTTTGCGCTCTGAAAGTGTCGAAAACAGCTTTTCTGATGCACTTCTGGAAAATGAGTGCTGTGTGTTGTTCAAAGCTGGGAACAGAGTTTTTGGGCTTGGAGAGTGTGAAAATTGTGTTTCTGGCAGTCTACTGAAATCTGAATGCTGAGTGTTGTTCAAAGCTGAGAACAGAGTTTTTGGGCTCTGAGAGACTCCAAAAACCTTTTCAGGCATTCTCCTTTAAATTGAATGCTGAGCGATGTTGAAAACGTGGGAATCGTGTTTTTGCGCTCTGAAAGTGTTGAAAACCGTGTTTCTGGCAATATAGTTGAAAATGCACGTTGAATGATGTTAAAACCCAGGAATCGCGTTTTTGCGCTCTGAAAGTGTCGAAAACAGGGTTTCTCGCAATATCATTGAAACTGCACGTTGAATGATGTTAAAACCCAGGAATCGCGTTTTTGCGCTCTGAAAGTGTCGAAAACAGCGTTTCTGATGCACTTCTGGAACATGAATGCTGTGTGTTGTTCAAAGCTGGGAACAGAGTTTTTGGTCTTGGAGAGTGTGAAAATTGTGTTTCTGACAGTCTACTGAAATCTGAATGCTGAGTGTTGTTCAAAGCTGAGAACAGAGTTTTTGGGCTCTGAGTGACTCCAAAAACCTTTTCAGGCATTCTCCTTTAAATTGAATGCTGAGCGATGTTGAAAACGTGGGAATCGTGTTTTTGCGCTCTGAAAGTGTTGAAAACCGTGTTTCTGGCAATATAGTTGAAACTGCACGTTGAATGATGTTAAAACCCAGGAATCGCGTTTTTGCGCTCTGAAAGTGTCGAAAACAGGGTTTTTCGCAATATCATTGAAACTGCACGCTGAATGATGTTAAAACCCGGGAATCGCGTTTTTGCGTTGTGAAAGTGTCGAAAACGGCGTTTCTGATGCACTTCTGGAAAATGAATGCTGTGTGTTGTTCAAAGCTGGGAACAGAGTTTTTGGGCTTGGAGAGGGTGAAAATTGTGTTTCTGACAGTCTACTGAAATCTGAATGCTGAGTATTGTTCAAAGCTGAGAACAGAGTTTTTGGGCTTGGAGAGTGTGAAAATTGTGTTTCTGGCAGTCTACTGAAATCTGAATGCTGAGTATTGTTCAAAGCTGAGATCAGAGTTTTTGGGCTCTGAGTGACTCCAAAAACCTTTCCAGGCATTCTCCTTTAAATTGAATGCTGAGCGATGTTGAAAACGTGGGAATCGTGTTTTTGCGCTCTGAAAGTGTTGAAAACCGTGTTTCTGGCAATATAGTTGAAACTGCACGTTGAATGATGTTAAGACCCAGGAATCGCGTTTTTGCGCTCTGAAAGTGTTGAAAACAGGGTTTCTCACAATATCATTGAAACTGCACGCTGAATGATGTTAAAACCCGGGAATCGCGTTTTTGCGTTGTTAAAGTGTCGAAAACAGCGTTTCTGATGCACTTCTGGAAAATGAATGCTGTGTGTTGTTCAAAGCTGGGAACAGAGTTTTTGGGCTTGGAGAGTGTGAAAATTGTGTTTCTGACAGTCTACTGAAATCTGAATGCTGAGTATTGTTCAAAGCTGAGAACAGAGTTTTTGGGCTTGGAGAGTGTGAAAATTGTGTTTCTGGCAGTCTACTGAAATCTGAATGCTGAGTGTTGTTCAAAGCTGAGAACAGAGTTTTTGGGCTCTGAGTGACTCCAAAAACCTTTTCAGGCATTCTCCTTTAAATTGAATGCTGAGCGATGTTGAAAACGTGGGAATCGTGTTTTTGCGCTCTGAAAGTGTTGAAAACCGTGTTTCTGGCAATATAGTTGAAACTGCACGTTGAATGATGTTAAAACCCGGGAATCGCGTTTTTGCGCTCTGAAAGTGCCGAAAACAGCTTTTCTGATGCACTTCTGGAAAATGAGTGCAGTGTGTTGTTCAAAGCTGGGAACAGAGTTTTTGGGCTTGGAGAGGGTGAAAATTGTGTTTCTGACAGTCTACTGAAATCTGAATGCTGAGTATTGTTCAAAGCTGAGAACAGAGTTTTTGGGCTCTGAGTGACTCCAAAAACCTTTCCAGGCATTCTCCTTTAAATTGAATGCTGAGCGATGTTGAAAACGTGGGAATCGTGTTTTTGCGCTCTGAAAGTGTTGAAAACCGTGTTTCTGGCAATATAGTTGAAACTGCACGTTGAATGATGTTAAAACCCAGGAATCGCGTTTTTGCGCTCTGAAAGTGTCGAAAACAGGGTTTCTCGCAATATCATTGAAACTGCACGCTGAATGATGTTAAAACCCGGGAATCGCGTTTTTGCGCTCTGAAAGTGTCGAAAACAGCTTTTCTGATGCACTTCTGGAAAATGAATGCTGTGTGTTGTTCAAAGCTGGGAACAGAGTTTTTGGGCTTGGAGAGTGTGAAAATTGTGTTGCTGACAGTCTACTGAAATCTGAATGCTGAGTGTTGTTCAAAGCTGAGAACAGAGTTTTTGGGCTCTGAGAGACTCCAAAAACCTTTTCAGGCATTCTCCTTTAAATTGAATGCTGAGCGATGTTGAAAACGTGGGAATCGTGTTTTTGCGCTCTGAAAGTGTTGAAAACCGTGTTTCTGGCAATATAGTTGAAAATGCACGTTGAATGATGTTAAAACCCAGGAATCGCGTTTTTTGCGCTCTGAAAGTGTCGAAAACAGGGTTTCTCGCAATATCATTGAAACTGCACGTTGAATGATGTTAAAACCCAGGAATCGCGTTTTTGCGCTCTGAAAGTGTCGAAAACAGCGTTTCTGATGCACTTCTGGAACATGAATGCTGTGTGTTGTTCAAAGCTGGGAACAGAGTTTTTGGGATTGGAGAGTGTGAAAATTGTGTTTCTGACAGTCTACTGAAATCTGAATGCTGAGTATTGTTCAAAGCTGGGAACAGAGTTTTTGGGCTTGGAGAGTGTGAAAATTGTGTTTCTGGCAGTCTACTGAAATCTGAATGCTGAGTATTGTTCAAAGCTGAGAACAGAGTTTTTGGGCTCTGAGTGACTCCAAAAACCTTTCCAGGCATTCTCCTTTAAATTGAATGCTGACCGATGTTGAAAACGTGGGAATCGTGTTTTTGCGCTCTGAAAGTGTTGAAAACCGTGTTTCTGGAAATATAGTTGAAACTGCACGTTGAATGATGTTAAAACCCAGGAATCGCGTTTTTGCGCTCTGAAAGTGTCGAAAACAGCTTTTCTGATGCACTTCTGGAAAATGAGTGCTGTGTGTTGTTCAAAGCTGGGAACAGAGTTTTTGGGCTTGGAGAAGGTGAAAATTGTGTTTCTGACAGTCTACTGCAATCTGAATGCTGAGTATTGTTCAAAGCTGAGAACAGAGTTTTTGGGCTCTGAGTGACTCCAAAAACCTTTCCAGGCATTCTCCTTTAAATTGAATGCTGAGCGATGTTGAAAACGTGGGAATCGTGTTTCTGCGCTCTGAAAGTGTTGAAAACCGTGTTTCTTGCAATATAGATGAAACTGCACGTTGAATGATGTTAAAACCCGGGAATCGCGTTTTTGCGCTCTGAAAGTGTCGAAAACAGGGTTTTTCGCAATATCATTGAAACTGCACGCTGAATGATGTTAAAACCCAGGTATCGCGTTTTTGCGTTGTGAAAGTGTAGAAAACGGCGTTTCTGATGCACTTCTGGAAAATGAATGCTGTGTGTTGTTCAAAGCTGGGAACAGAGTTTTTGGGCTTGGAGAGTGTGAAAATTGTGTTTCTGACAGTCTACTGAAATCTGAATGCTGAGTATTGTTCAAAGCTGAGAACAGAGTTTTTGGGCTCTGAGTGACTCCAAAAACCTTTCCAGGCATTCTCCTTTAAATTGAATGCTGAGCGATGTTGAAAACGTGGGAATCGTGTTTTTGCGCTCTGAAAGTGTTGAAAACTGTGTTTCTGGCAATATAGTTGAAACTGCACGCTGAATGATGTTAAAACCCGGGAATCGCGTTTTTGCGTTGTGAAAGTGTCGAAAACTGCGTTTCTGATGCACTTCTGGAAAATGAATGCTGTGTGTTGTTCAAAGCTGGGAACAGAGTTTTTGGGCTTGGAGAGTGTGAAAATTGTGTTTCTGACAGTCTACTGAAATCTGAATGCTGAGTGTTGTTCAAAGCTGAGAACAGAGTTTTTGGGCTCTGAGAGACTCCAAAAACCTTTTCAGGCATTCTCCTTTAAATTGAATGCTGAGCGATGTTGAAAACGTGGGAATCGTGTTTTTGCGCTCTGAAAGTGTTGAAAACCGTGTTTCTGGCAATATAGTTGAAAATGCACGTTGAATGATGTTAAAACCCAGGAATCGCGTTTTTGCGCTCTGAAAGTGTCGAAAACAGGGTTTCTCGCAATATCATTGAAACTGCACGTTGAATGATGTTAAAACCCAGGAATCGCGTTTTTGCGCTCTGAAAGTGTCGAAAACAGCGTTTCTGATGCACTTCTGGAAAATGAATGCTGTGTGTTGTTCAAAGCTGGGAACAGAGTTTTTGGGCTTGGAGAGTGTGAAAATTGTGTTTCTGACAGTCTACTGAAATCTGAATGCTGAGTGTTGTTCAAAGCTGAGAACAGAGTTTTTGGGCTCTGAGTGACTCCAAAAACCTTTTCCGGCATTCTCCTTTAAATTGAATGCTGAGCGATGTTGAAAACGTGGGAATCGTGTTTTTGCGCTCTGAAAGTGTTGAAAACCGTGTTTCTGGCAATATAGTTGAAACTGCACGTTGAATGATGTTAAAACCCAGGAATCGCGTTTTTGCGCTCTGAAAGTGTCGAAAACAGGGTTTTTCGCAATATCATTGAAACTGCACGCTGAATGATGTTAAAACCCGGGAATCGCGTTTATGCGTTGTGAAAGTGTCGAAAACGGCGTTTCTGATGCACTTCTGGAAAATGAATGCTGTGTGTTGTTCAAAGCTGGGAACAGAGTTTTTGGGCTTGGAGAGTGTGAAAATTGTGTTTCTGACAGTCTACTGAAATCTGAATGCTGAGTATTGTTCAAAGCTGAGAACAGAGTTTTTGGGCTCTGAATGACTCCAAAAACCTTTCCAGGCATTCTCCTTTAAATTGAATGCTGAGCGATGTTGAAAACGTGGGAATCGTTTTTTTTGCGCTCTGAAAGTGTTGAAAACTGTGTTTCTGGCAATATAGTTGAAACTGCACGCTGAATGATGTTAAAACCCGGGAATCGCGTTTTTGCGTTGTGAAAGTGTCGAAAACTGCGTTTCTGATGCACTTCTGGAAAATGAATGCTGTGTGTTGTTCAAAGCTGGGAACAGAGTTTTTGGGCTTGGAGAGTGTGAAAATTGTGTTTCTGACAGTCTACTGAAATCTGAATGCTGAGTATTGTTCAAAGCTGAGAACAGAGTTTTTGGGCTTGGAGAGGGTGAAAATTGTGTTTCTGACAGTCTACTGAAATCTGAATGCTGAGTATTGTTCAAAGCTGAGAACAGAGTTTTTGGGCTTGGAGAGTGTGAAAATTGTGTTTCTGACAGTCTACTGAAATCTGAATGCTGAGTATTGTTTCAAAGCTGAGAACAGAGTTTTTGGGCTCTGAGTGACTCCAAAAACCTTTTCAGGCATTCTTCTTTAAATTGAATGCTGAGCGATGTTGAAAACGTGGGAATCGTGTTTTTGCGCTCTGAAAGTGTTGAAAACCGTGTTTCTGGCAATATAGTTGAAACTGCACGTTGAATGATGTTAAAACCCAGGAATCGCGTTTTTGCGCTCTGAAAGTGTCGAAAACAGCTTTTCTGATGCACTTCTGGAAAATGAGTGCTGTGTGTTGTTCAAAGCTGGGAACAGAGTTTTTGGGCTTGGAGAGGGTGAAAATTGTGTTTCTGGCAGTCTACGGAAATCTGAATGCTGAGTATTGTTCAAAGCTGAGAACAGAGTTTTTGGGCTCTGAGAGACTCCAAAAACCTTTCCAGGCATTCTCCTTTAAATTGAATGCTGAGCGATGTTGAAAACGTGGGAATCGTGTTTTTGCGCTCTGAAAGTGTTGAAAACCGTGTTTCTGGCAATATAGTTGAAACTGCACGTTGAATGATGTTAAAACCCAGGAATCGCGTTTTTGCGCTCTGAAAGTGTCGAAAACAGGATTTCTCGCAATATCATTGAAACTGCACGCTGAATGATGTTAAATCCCGGGAATCGCGTTTTTGCGTTGTGAAATTGTAGAAAACGGCGTTTCTGATGCACTTCTGGAAAATGAATGCTGTGTGTTGTTCAAAGCTGGGAACAGAGTTTTTGGGCTTGGAGAGTGTGAAAATTGTGTTTCTGACAGTCTACTGCAATCTGAATGCTGAGTATTGTTCAAAGCTGAGAACAGAGTTTTTGGGCTCTGAGTGACTCCAAAAACCTTTCCAGGCATTCTCCTTTAAATTGAATGCTGAGCGATGTTGAAAACGTGGGAATCGTGTTTCTGCGCTCTGAAAGTGTTGAAAACCGTGTGTCTTGCAATATAGATGAAACTGCACGTTGAATGATGTTAAAACCCGGGAATCGCGTTTTTGCGCTCTGAAAGTGTCGAAAACAGGGTTTTTCGCAATATCATTGAAACTGCACGCTGAATGATGTTAAAACCAAGGTATCGCGTTTTTGCGTTGTGAAAGTGTAGAAAACGGCGTTTCTGATGCACTTCTGGAAAATGAATGCTGTGTGTTGTTCAAAGCTGGGAACAGAGTTTTTGGGCTTGGAGAGTGTGAAAATTGTGTTTCTGACAGTCTACTGAAATCTGAATGCTGAGTATTGTTCAAAGCTGAGAACAGAGTTTTTGGGCTCTGAGTGACTCCAAAAACCTTTCCAGGCATTCTCCTTTAAATTGAATGCTGAGCGATGTTGAAAACGTGGGAATCGTGTTTTTGCGCTCTGAAAGTGTTGAAAACTGTGTTTCTGGCAATATAGTTGAAACTGCACGCTGAATGATGTTAAAACCCGGGAATCGCGTTTTTGCGTTGTGAAAGTGTCGAAAACTGCGTTTCTGATGCACTTCTGGAAAATGAATGCTGTGTGTTGTTCAAAGCTGGGAACAGAGTTTTTGGGCTTGGAGAGTGTGAAAATTGTGTTTCTGACAGTCTACTGAAATCTGAATGCTGAGTGTTGTTCAAAGCTGAGAACAGAGTTTTTGGGCTCTGAGAGACTCCAAAAACCTTTTCAGGCATTCTCCTTTAAATTGAATGCTGAGCGATGTTGAAAACCGTGTTTCTGGCAATATAGTTGAAAATGCACGTTGAATGATGTTATAACCCAGGAATCGCGTTTTTGCGCTCTGAAAGTGTCGAAAACAGGGTTTCTCGCAATATCATTGAAACTGCACGTTGAATGATGTTAAAACCCCGGAATCGCGTTTTTGCGCTCTGAAAGTGTCGAAAACAGCGTTTCTGATGCACTTCTGGAACATGAATGCTGTGTGTTGTTCAAAGCTGGGAACAGAGTTTTTGGGCTTGGAGAGTGTGAAAATTGTGTTTCTGACAGTCTACTGAAATCTGAATGCTGAGTATTGTTCAAAGCTGAGAACAGAGTTTTTGGGCTTGGAGAGTGTGAAAATTGTGTTTCTGACAGTCTACTGAAATCTGAATGCTGAGTATTGTTCAAAGCTGAGAACAGAGTTTTTGGGCTCTGAGTGACTCCAAAAACCTTTCCAGGCATTCTCCTTTAAATTGAATGCTGGGCGATGTTGAAAACGTGGGAATCGTGTTTTTGCGCTCTGAAAGTGTTGAAAACCGTGTTTCTGGCAATATAGTTGAAACTGCACGTTGAATGATGTTAAGACCCAGGAATCGCGTTTTTGCGCTCTGAAAGTGTCGAAAACAGGGTTTCTCACAATATCATTGAAACTGCACGCTGAATGATGTTAAAACCCGGGAATCGCGTTTTTGCGTTGTTAAAGTGTCGAAAACAGCGTTTCTGATGCACTTCTGGAAAATGAATGCTGTGTGTTGTTCAAAGCTGGGAACAGAGTTTTTGGGCTTGGAGAGTGTGAAAATTGTGTTTCTGACAGTCTACTGAAATCTGAATGCTGAGTATTGTTCAAAGCTGAGAACAGAGTTTTTGGGCTCTGAGTGACTCCAAAAACCTTTTCAGGCATTCTCCTTTAAATTGAATGCTGAGCGATGTTGAAAACGTGGGAATCGTGTTTTTGCGCTCTGAAAGTCTTGAAAACCGTGTTTCTGGCAATATAGTTGAAACTGCACGCTGAATGATGTTAAAACCCAGGAATCGCGTTTTTGCGCTCTGAAAGTGTCGAAAACAGCTTTTCTGATGCACTTCTGGAAAATGAGTGCTGTGTGTTGTTCAAAGCTGGGAACAGAGTTTTTGGGCTTGGAGAGGGTGAAAATTGTGTTTCTGGCAGTCTACTGAAATCTGAATGCTGAGTATTGTTCAAAGCTGAGAACAGAGTTTTTGGGCTCTGAGTGACTCCAAAAACCTTTCCAGGCATTCTCCTTTAAATTGAATGCTGAGCGATGTTGAAAACGTGGGAATCGTGTTTTTTGCGCTCTGAAAGTGTTGAAAACCGTGTTTCTGGCAATATAGTTGAAACTGCACGTTGAATGATGTTAAAACCCAGGAATCGCGTTTTTGCGCTCTGAAAGTGTCGAAAACAGGATTTCTCGCAATATCATTGAAACTGCACGCTGAATGATGTTAAATCCCGGGAATCGCGTTTTTGCGTTGTGAAAGTGTAGAAAACGGCGTTTCTGATGCACTTCTGGAAAATGAATGCTGTGTGTTGTTCAAAGCTGGGAACAGAGTTTTTGGGCTTGGAGAGTGTGAAAATTGTGTTTCTGACAGTCTACTGAAATCTGAATGCTGAGTGTTGTTCAAAGCTGAGAACAGAGTTTTTGGGCTATGAGTGTCTCCAAAAACCTTTCCAGGCATTCTCCTTTAAATTGAATGCTGAGCGATGTTGAAAACGTGGGAATCGTGTTTTTGTACTCTGAAAGTGTTGAAAACCGTGTTTCTGGCAATATAGTTGAAACTGCACGTTGAATGATGTTAAAACCCAGGAATCGCGTTTTTGCGCTCTGAAAGTGTCGAAAACAGCTTTTCTGATGCACTTCTGGAAAATGAGTGCTGTGTGTTGTTCAAAGCTGGGAACAGAGTTTTTGGGCTTGGAGAAGGTGAAAATTGTGTTTCTGACAGTCTACTGCAATCTGAATGCTGAGTATTGTTCAAAGCTGAGAACAGAGTTTTTGGGCTCTGAGTGACTCCAAAAACCTTTCCAGGCATTCTCCTTTAAATTGAATGCTGAGCGATGTTGAAAAACGTGGGAATCGTGTTTCTGCGCTCTGAAAGTGTTGAAAACCGTGTTTCTTGCAATATAGATGAAACTGCACGTTGAATGATGTTAAAACCCGGGAATCGCGTTTTTTGCGCTCTGAAAGTGTCGAAAACAGCTTTTCTGATGCACTTCTGGAAAATGAGTGCTGTGTGTTGTTCAAAGCTGGGAACAGAGTTTTTGGGCTTGGAGAGGGTGAAAATTGTGTTTCTGACAGTCTACTGCAATCTGAATGCTGAGTATTGTTCAAAGCTGAGAACAGAGTTTTTGGGCTCTGAGTGACTCCAAAAACCTTTCCAGGCATTCTCCTTTAAATTGAATGCTGAGCGATGTTGAAAACGTGGGAATCGTGTTTCTGCGCTCTGAAAGTGTTGAAAACCGTGTTTCTTGCAATATAGATGAAACTGCACGTTGAATGATGTTAAAACCCGGGAATCGCGTTTTTGCGCTCTGAAAGTGTCGAAAACAGGGTTTTTCGCAATATCATTGAAACTGCACGCTGAATGATGTTAAAACCCAGGAATCGCGTTTTTGCGTTGTGAAAGTGTAGAAAACGGCGTTTCTGATGCACTTCTGGAAAATGAATGCTGTGTGTTGTTCAAAGCTGGGAACAGAGTTTTTGGGCTTGGAGAGTGTGAAAATTGTGTTTCTGACAGTCTACTGAAATCTGAATGCTGAGTATTGTTCAAAGCTGAGAACAGAGTTTTTGGGCTCTGAGTGACTCCAAAAACCTTTCCAGGCATTCTCCTTTAAATTGAATGCTGAGCGATGTTGAAAACGTGGGAATCGTGTTTTTGCGCTCTGAAAGTGTTGAAAACTGTGTTTCTGGCAATATAGTTGAAACTGCACGCTGAATGATGTTAAAACCCGGGAATCGCGTTTTTGCGTTGTGAAAGTGTCGAAAACTGCGTTTCTGATGCACTTCTGGAAAATGAATGCTGTGTGTTGTTCAAAGCTGGGAACAGAGTTTTTGGGCTTGGAGAGTGTGAAAATTGTGTTTCTGACAGTCTACTGAAATCTGAGTGTTGTTCAAAGCTGAGAACAGAGTTTTTGGGCTCTGAGAGACTCCAAAAACCTTTTCAGGCATTCTCCTTTAAATTGAATGCTGAGCGATGTTGAAAACGTGGGAATCGTGTTTTTGCGCTCTGAAAGTGTTGAAAACCGTGTTTCTGGCAATATAGTTGAAACTGCACGTTGAATGATGTTAAAACCCAGGAATCGCGTTTTTGCGCTCTGAAAGTGTCGAAAACAGGGTTTCTCGCAATATCATTGAAACTGCACGCTGAATGATGTTAAAACCCGGGAATCGCGTTTTTGCGTTGTGAAAGTGTCGAAAAACGGCGTTTCTGATGCACTTCTGGAAAATGAATGCTGTGTGTTGTTCAAAGCTGGGAACAGAGTTTTTGGGCTTGGAGAGTGTGAAAATTGTGTTTCTGACAGTCTACTGAAATCTGAATGCTGAGTATTGTTCAAAGCTGAGAACAGAGTTTTTGGGCTCTGAGTGACTCCAAAAACCTTTCCAGGCATTCTCCTTTAAATTGAATGCTGACCGATGTTGAAAACGTGGGAATCGTGATTTTGCGCTCTGAAAGTGTTGAAAACTGTGTTTCTGGAAATATAGTTGAAACTGCACGTTGAATGATGTTAAAATCCAGGAATCGCGTTTTTGCGCTCTGAAAGTGTCGAAAACAGGGTTTTTCGCAATATCATTGAAACTGCACGCTGAATGATGTTAAAACCCGGGAATCGCGTTTGTGCGTTGTGAAAGTGTCGAAAACGGCGTTTCTGATGCACTTCTGGAAAATGAATGCTGTGTGTTGTCAAAGCTGGAACAGAGTTTTTGGGCTTGGAGAGTGTGAAAATTGTGTTTCTGACAGTCTACTGAAATCTGAATGCTGAGTATTGTTCAAAGCTGAGAACAGAGTTTTTGGGCTCTGAGTGACTCCAAAAACCTTTCCAGGCATTCTCCTTTAAATTGAATGCTGAGCGATGTTGAAACGTGGGAATCGTGTTTTTGCGCTCTGAAAGTGTTGAAAAACTGTGTTTCTGGCAATATAGTTGAAACTGCACGCTGAATGATGTTAAAACCCGGGAATCGCGTTTTTGCGTTGT
The DNA here is from genome assembly GCF_013368585.1 of Megalops cyprinoides. Taxonomy (NCBI): domain Eukaryota; kingdom Metazoa; phylum Chordata; class Actinopteri; order Elopiformes; family Megalopidae; genus Megalops; species Megalops cyprinoides. The sequence continues at coordinate 93,588 of NW_023494735.1, read as the reverse complement.
GAAAGTGTCGAAAACTGCGTTTCTGATGCACTTCTGGAAAATGAATGCTGTGTGTTGTTCAAAGCTGGGAACAGAGTTTTTGGGCTTGGAGAGTGTGAAAATTGTGTTTCTGACAGTCTACTGAAATCTGAATGCTGAGTGTTGTTCAAAGCTGAGAACAGAGTTTTTTGGGCTCTGAGAGACTCCAAAAACCTTTTCAGGCATTCTCCTTTAAATTGAATGCTGAGCGATGTTGAAAACGTGGGAATCGTGTTTTTGCGCTCTGAAAGTGTTGAAAACCGTGTTTCTGGCAATATAGTTGAAAATGCACGTTGAATGATGTTAAAACCCAGGAATCGCGTTTTTGCGCTCTGAAAGTGTCGAAAACAGGGTTTCTCGCAATATCATTGAAACTGCACGTTGAATGATGTTAAAACCCCGGAATCGCGTTTTTGCGCTCTGAAAGTGTCGAAAACAGCGTTTCTGATGCACTTCTGGAACATGAATGCTGTGTGTTGTTCAAAGCTGGAACAGAGTTTTTGGGCTTGGAGAGTGTGAAAATTGTGTTTCTGACAGTCTACTGAAATCTGAATGCTGAGTATTGTTCAAAGCTGAGAACAGAGTTTTTGGGCTTGGAGAGTGTGAAAATTGTGTTTCTGGCAGTCTACTGAAATCTGAATGCTGAGTATTGTTCAAAGCTGAGATCAGAGTTTTTGGGCTCTGAGTGACTCCAAAAACCTTTCCAGGCATTCTCCTTTAAATTGAATGCTGAGCGATGTTGAAAACGTGGGAATCGTGTTTTTGCGCTCTGAAAGTGTTGAAAACCGTGTTTCTGGCAATATAGTTGAAACTGCACGTTGAATGATGTTAAGACCCAGGAATCGCGTTTTTGCGCTCTGAAAGTGTTGAAAACAGGGTTTCTCGCAATATCATTGAAACTGCACGCTGAATGATGTTAAAACCCGGGAATCGCGTTTTTGCGTTGTTAAAGTGTCGAAAACTGCGTTTCTGATGCACTTCTGGAAAATGAATGCTGTGTGTTGTTCAAAGCTGGGAACAGAGTTTTTGGGCTTGGAGAGTGTGAAAATTGTGTTTCTGACAGTCTACTGAAATCTGAATGCTGAGTATTGTTCAAAGCTGAGAACAGAGTTTTTGGGCTCTGAGTGACTCCAAAAACCTTTTCAGGCATTCTCCTTTAAATTGAATGCTGAGCGATGTTGAAAACGTGGGAATCGTGTTTTTGCGCTCTGAAAGTGTTGAAAACCGTGTTTCTGGCAATATAGTTGAAACTGCACGCTGAATGATGTTAAAACCCGGGAATCGCGTTTTTGCGCTCTGAAAGTGTCGAAAACAGCGTTTCTGATGCACTTCTGGAAAATGAATGCTGTGTGTTGTTCAAAGCTGGGAACAGAGTTTTTGGGCTTGGAGAGTGTGAAAATTGTGTTTCTGACAGTCTACTGAAATCTGAATGCTGAGTGTTGTTCAAAGCTGAGAACAGAGTTTTTGGGCTCTGAGTGACTCCAAAAACCTTTCCAGGCATTCTCCTTTAAATTGAATGCTGAGCGATGTTGAAAACGTGGGAATCGTGTTTTTGCGCTCTGAAAGTGTTGAAAACCGTGTTTCTGGCAATATAGTTGAAACTGCACGTTGAATGATGTTAAAACCCAGGAATCGCGTTTTTGCGCTCTGAAAGTGTCGAAAACAGCTTTTCTGATGCACTTCTGGAAAATGAGTGCTGTGTGTTGTTCAAAGCTGGGAACAGAGTTTTTGGGCTTGGAGAGGGTGAAAATTGTGTTTCTGACAGTCTACTGAAATCTGAATGCTGAGTATTGTTCAAAGCTGAGAACAGAGTTTTTGGGCTCTGAGTGACTCCAAAAACCTTTCCAGGCATTCTCCTTTAAATTGAATGCTGAGCGATGTTGAAAACGTGGGAATCGTGTTTTCAACGCTCTGAAAGTGTTGAAAACCGTGTTTCTGGCAATATAGATTGAAACTGCACGTTGAATGATGTTAAAACCCAGGAATCGCGTTTTTGCGCTCTGAAAGTGTCGAAAACAGGGTTTCTCGCAATATCATTGAAACTGCACGCTGAATGATGTTAAAACCCGGGAATCGCGTTTTTGCGTTGTGAAAGTGTAGAAAACGGCGTTTCTGATGCACTTCTGGAAAATGAATGCTGTGTGTTGTTCAAAGCTGGGAACAGAGTTTTTGGGCTTGGAGAGTGTGAAAATTGTGTTTCTGACAGTCTACTGAAATCTGAATGCTGAGTGTTGTTCAAAGCTGAGAACAGAGTTTTTGGGCTCTGAGTGACTCCAAAAACCTTTCCAGGCATTCTCCTTTAAATTGAATGCTGAGCGATGTTGAAAACGTGGGAATCGTGTTTTTGCGCTCTGAAAGTGTTGAAAACCGTGTTTCTGGCAATATAGTTGAAACTGCACGCTGAATGATGTTAAAACCCAGGGAATCGCGTTTTTGCGCTCGTGAAAGTGTCGAAAACAGCGTTTCTGATGCACTTCTGGAAAATGAATGCTGTGTGTTGTTCAAAGCTGGGAACAGAGTTTTTGGGCTTGGAGAGTGTGAAAATTGTGTTTCTGACAGTCTACTGAAATCTGAATGCTGAGTGTTGTTCAAAGCTGAGAACAGAGTTTTTGGGCTCTGAGTGACTCCAAAAACCTTTTCAGGCATTCTCCTTTAAATTGAATGCTGAGCGATGTTGAAAACGTGGGAATCGTGTTTTTGCGCTCTGAAAGTGTTGAAAACCGTGTTTCTGGCAATATAGTTGAAACTGCACGTTGAATGATGTTAAAACCCAGGAATCGCGTTTTTGCGCTCTGAAAGTGTCGAAAACAGGGTTTCTCGCAATATCATTGAAACTGCACGCTGAATGATGTTAAAACCCGGGAATCGCGTTTTTGCGTTGTGAAAGTGTCGAAAACGGCGTTTCTGATGCACTTCTGGAAAATGAATGCTGTGTGTTGTTCAAAGCTGGGAACAGAGTTTTTGGGCTTGGAGAGTGTGAAAATTGTGTTTCTGACAGTCTACTGAAATCTGAATGCTGAGTATTGTTCAAAGCTGAGAACAGAGTTTTTGGGCTCTGAGTGACTCCAAAAACCTTTCCAGGCATTCTCCTTTAAATTGAATGCTGAGCGATGTTGAAAACGTGGGAATCGTGTTTTTGCGCTCTGAAAGTGTTGAAAACCGTGTTTCTGGCAATATAGTTGAAACTGCACGCTGAATGATGTTAAAACCCAGGGAATCGCGTTTTTGCGCTTGTGAAAGTGTCGAAAACAGCGTTTCTGATGCACTTGTGGAAAATGAATGCTGTGTGTTGTTCAAAGCTGGGAACAGAGTTTTTGGGCTTGGAGAGTGTGAAAATTGTGTTTCTGACAGTCTACTGAAATCTGAATGCTGAGTGTTGTTCAAAGCTGAGAACAGAGTTTTTGGGCTCTGAGTGACTCCAAAAACCTTTTCAGGCATTCTCCTTTAAATTGAATGCTGAGCGATGTTGAAAACGTGGGAATCGTGTTTTTGCGCTCTGAAAGTGTTGAAAACCGTGTTTCTGGCAATATAGTTGAAACTGCACGTTGAATGATGTTAAAACCCAGGAATCGCGTTTTTGCGCTCTGAAAGTGTCGAAAACAGGGTTTCTCGCAATATCATTGAAACTGCACGTTGAATGATGTTAAAACCCAGGAATCGCGTTTTTGCGCTCTGAAAGTGTCGAAAACAGCGTTTCTGATGCACTTCTGGAAAATGAATGCTGTGTGTTGTTCAAAGCTGGGAACAGAGTTTTTGGGCTTGGAGAGTGTGAAAATTGTGTTTCTGACAGTCTACTGAAATCTGAATGCTGAGTGTTGTTCAAAGCTGAGAACAGAGTTTTTGGGCTCTGAGTGACTCCAAAAACCTTTTCCAGGCATTCTCCTTTAAATTGAATGCTGAGCGATGTTGAAAACGTGGGAATCGTGTTTTTGCGCTCTGAAAGTGTTGAAAACCGTGTTTCTGGCAATATAGTTGAAACTGCACGTTGAATGATGTTAAAACCCAGGAATCGCGTTTTTGCGCTCTGAAAGTGTCGAAAACAGGGTTTCTCGCAATATCATTGAAACTGCACGCTGAATGATGTTAAAACCCGGGAATCGCGTTTTTGCGTTGTGAAAGTGTCGAAAACGGCGTTTCTGATGCACTTCTGGAAAATGAATGCTGTGTGTTGTTCAAAGCTGGGAACAGAGTTTTTGGGCTTGGAGAGTGTGAAAATTGTGTTTCTGACAGTCTACTGAAATCTGAATGCTGAGTATTGTTCAAAGCTGAGAACAGAGTTTTTGGGCTCTGAGTGACTCCAAAAACCTTTTCAGGCATTCTCCTTTAAATTGAATGCTGAGCGATGTTGAAAACGTGGGAATCGTGTTTTTGCGCTCTGAAAGTGTTGAAAACCGTGTTTCTGGCAATATAGTTGAAACTGCACGCTGAATGATGTTAAAACCCAGGAATCGCGTTTTTGCGCTCTGAAAGTGTCGAAAACAGCGTTTCTGATGCACTTCTGGAAAATGAATGCTGTGTGTTGTTCAAAGCTGGGAACAGAGTTTTTGGGCTTGGAGAGTGTGAAAACAGCGTTTCTGATGCACTTCTGGAAAATGAATGCTGTGTGTTGTTCAAAGCTGGGAACAGAGTTTTTGGGCTTGGAGAGTGTGAAAATTGTGTTTCTGGCAGTCTACTGAAATCTGAATGCTGAGTAGTTGTTCAAAGCTGAGAACAGAGTTTTTGGGCTCTGAGTGACTCCAAAAACCTTTTCCAGGCATTCTCCTTTAATTGAATGCTGAGCGATGTTGAAAACGTGGGAATCGTGTTTTTGCGCTCTGAAAGTGTTGAAAAACCGTGTTCTGGCAATATAGTTGAAACTGCACGTTGAATGATGTTAAAACCCAGGAATCGCGTTTTTGCGCTCTGAAAGTGTCGAAAACAGCTTTTCTGATGCACTTCTGGAAAATGAGTGCTGTGTGTTGTTCAAAAGCTGGGAACAGAGTTTTTGGGCTTGGAGAGGGTGAAAATTGTGTTTCTGGCAGTCTACTGAAATCTGAATGCTGAGTAGTTGTTCAAAGCTGAGAACAGAGTTTTTGGGCTCTGAGTGACTCCAAAAACCTTTCAGGCATTCTCCTTTAAATTGAATGCTGAGCGATGTTGAAAACGTGGGAATCGTGTTTTTGCGCTCTGAAAGTGTTGAAAACCGTGTTTCTGGCAATATAGTTGAAACTGCACGTTGAATGATGTTAAAACCCAGGAATCGCGTTTTTGCGCTCTGAAAGTGTCGAAAACAGGGTTTCTCGCAATATCATTGAAACTGCACGCTGAATGATGTTAAAACCCGGGAATCGCGTTTTTGCGTTGTGAAAGTGTAGAAAACGGCGTTTCTGATGCACTTCTGGAAAATGAATGCTGTGTGTTGTTCAAAGCTGGGAACAGAGTTTTTGGGCTTGGAGAGTGTGAAAATTGTGTTTCTGACAGTCTACTGAAATCTGAATGCTGAGTAGTTGTTCAAAGCTGAGAACAGAGTTTTTGGGCTCTGAGTGACTCCAAAAACCTTTCCAGGCATTCTCCTTTAAATTGAATGCTGAGCGATGTTGAAAACGTGGGAATCGTGTTTTTGCGCTCTGAAAGTGTTGAAAACCGTGTTTCTGGCAATATAGTTGAAACTGCACGTTGAATGATGTTAAAACCCAGGAATCGCGTTTTTGCGCTCTGAAAGTGTCGAAAACAGGGTTTCTCGCAATATCATTGAAACTGCACGCTGAATGATGTTAAAACCCGGGAATCGCGTTTTTGCGTTGTGAAAGTGTAGAAAACGGCGTTTCTGATGCACTTCTGGAAAATGAATGCTGTGTGTTGTTCAAAGCTGGGAACAGAGTTTTTGGGCTTGGAGAGTGTGAAAATTGTGTTTCTGACAGTCTACTGAAATCTGAATGCTGAGTGTTGTTCAAAGCTGAGAACAGAGTTTTTGGGCTCTGAGTGACTCCAAAAACCTTTCCAGGCATTCTCCTTTAAATTGAATGCTGAGCGATGTTGAAAACGTGGGAATCGTGTTTTTGCGCTCTGAAAGTGTTGAAAACCGTGTTTCTGGCAATATAGTTGAAACTGCACGCTGAATGATGTTAAAACCCGGGAATCGCGTTTTTGCGTTGTGAAAGTGTCGAAAACAGCGTTTCTGATGCACTTCTGGAAAATGAATGCTGTGTGTTGTTCAAAGCTGGGAACAGAGTTTTTGGGCTTGGAGAGTGTGAAAATTGTGTTTCTGACAGTCTACTGAAATCTGAATGCTGAGTGTTGTTCAAAGCTGAGAACAGAGTTTTTGGGCTCTGAGTGACTCCAAAAACCTTTTCAGGCATTCTCCTTTAAATTGAATGCTGAGCGATGTTGAAAACGTGGGAATCGTGTTTTTGCGCTCTGAAAGTGTTGAAAACCGTGTTTCTGGCAATATAGTTGAAACTGCACGTTGAATGATGTTAAAACCCAGGAATCGCGTTTTTGCGCTCTGAAAGTGTCGAAAACAGGGTTTCTCGCAATATCATTGAAACTGCACGCTGAATGATGTTAAAACCCAGGAATCGCGTTTTTGCGCTCTGAAAGTGTCGAAAACAGCGTTTCTGATGCACTTCTGGAAAATGAATGCTGTGTGTTGTTCAAAGCTGGGAACAGAGTTTTTGGGCTTGGAGAGTGTGAAAATTGTGTTTCTGACAGTCTACTGAAATCTGAATGCTGAGTGTTGTTCAAAGCTGAGAACAGAGTTTTTGGGCTCTGAGTGACTCCAAAAACCTTTCCAGGCATTCTCCTTTAAATTGAATGCTGAGCGATGTTGAAAACGTGGGAATCGTGTTTTTGCGCTCTGAAAGTGTTGAAAACCGTGTTTCTGGCAATATAGTTGAAACTGCACGTTGAATGATGTTAAAACCCAGGAATCGCGTTTTTGCGCTCTGAAAGTGTCGAAAACAGGGTTTCTCGCAATATCATTGAAACTGCACGCTGAATGATGTTAAAACCCGGGAATCGCGTTTTTGCGTTGTGAAAGTGTAGAAAACAGGTTTCTGATGCACTTCTGGAAAATGAATTCTGTGTGTTGTTCAAAGCTGGGAACAGAGTTTTTGGGCTTGGAGAGTGTGAAAATTGTGTTTCTGACAGTCTACTGAAATCTGAATGCTGAGTAGTTGTTCAAAGCTGAGAACAGAGTTTTTGGGCTCTGAGTGACTCCAAAAACCTTTTCAGGCATTCTCCTTTAAATTGAATGCTGAGCGATGTTGAAAACGTGGGAATCGTGTTTTTGCGCTCTGAAAGTGTTGAAAACCGTGTTTCTGGCAATATAGTTGAAACTGCACGCTGAATGATGTTAAAACCCAGGAATCGCGTTTTTGCGCTCTGAAAGTGTCGAAAACAGCTTTTCTGATGCACTTCTGGAAAATGAATGCTGTGTGTTGTTCAAAGCTGGGAACAGAGTTTTTGGGCTTGGAGAGTGTGAAAATTGTGTTTCTGACAGTCTACTGAAATCTGAATGCTGAGTATTGTTCAAAGCTGAGAACAGAGTTTTTGGGCTCTGAGTGACTCCAAAAACCTTTCCAGGCATTCTCCTTTAAATTGAATGCTGAGCGATGTTGAAAACGTGGGAATCGTGTTTTTGCGCTCTGAAAGTGTTGAAAACCGTGTTTCTGGCAATATAGTTGAAACTGCACGTTGAATGATGTTAAAACCCAGGAATCGCGTTTTTGCGCTCTGAAAGTGTCGAAAACAGGGTTTCTCGCAATATCATTGAAACTGCACGCTGAATGATGTTAAAACCCGGGAATCGCGTTTTTGCGTTGTGAAAGTGTAGAAAACGGCGTTTCTGATGCACTTCTGGAAAATGAATGCTGTGTGTTGTTCAAAGCTGGGAACAGAGTTTTTGGGCTTGGAGAGTGTGAAAATTGTGTTTCTGACAGTCTACTGAAATCTGAATGCTGAGTGTTGTTCAAAGCTGAGAACAGAGTTTTTGGGCTCTGAGTGACTCCAAAAACCTTTCCAGGCATTCTCCTTTAAATTGAATGCTGAGCGATGTTGAAAACGTGGGAATCGTGTTTTTGCGCTCTGAAAGTGTTGAAAACCGTGTTTCTGGCAATATAGTTGAAACTGCACGTTGAATGATGTTAAAACCCAGGGAATCGCGTTTTTGCGCTCTGAAAGTGTCGAAAACAGCGTTTCTGATGCACTTCTGGAAAATGAGTGCTGTGTGTTGTTCAAAGCTGGGAACAGAGTTTTTGGGCTTGGAGAGTGTGAAAATTGTGTTTCTGACAGTCTACTGAAATCTGAATGCTGAGTGTTGTTCAAAGCTGAGAACAGAGTTTTTGGGCTCTGAGTGACTCCAAAAACCTTTCCAGGCATTCTCCTTTAAATTGAATGCTGAGCGATGTTGAAAACGTGGGAATCGTGTTTTTGCGCTCTGAAAGTGTTGAAAACCGTGTTTCTGGCAATATAGTTGAAACTGCACGTTGAATGATGTTAAAACCCAGGAATCGCGTTTTTGCGCTCTGAAAGTGTCGAAAACAGCTTTTCTGATGCACTTCTGGAAAATGAGTGCTGTGTGTTGTTCAAAGCTGGGAACAGAGTTTTTGGGCTTGGAGAGTGTGAAAATTGTGTTTCTGACAGTCTACTGAAATCTGAATGCTGAGTATTGTTCAAAGCTGAGAACAGAGTTTTTGGGCTCTGAGTGACTCCAAAAACCTTTCCAGGCATTCTCCTTTAAATTGAATGCTGAGCGATGTTGAAAACGTGGGAATCGTGTTTTTGCGCTCTGAAAGTGTTGAAAACCGTGTTTCTGGCAATATAGTTGAAACTGCACGTTGAATGATGTTAAAACCCAGGAATCGCGTTTTTGCGCTCTGAAAGTGTCGAAAACAGGGTTTCTCGCAATATCATTGAAACTGCACGCTGAATGATGTTAAAACCCGGGAATCGCGTTTTTGCGTTGTGAAAGTGTAGAAAACGGCGTTTCTGATGCACTTCTGGAAAATGAATGCTGTGTGTTGTTCAAAGCTGGGAACAGAGTTTTTGGGCTTGGAGAGTGTGAAAATTGTGTTTCTGACAGTCTACTGAAATCTGAATGCTGAGTATTGTTCAAAGCTGAGAACAGAGTTTTTGGGCTCTGAGTGACTCCAAAAACCTTTCCAGGCATTCTCCTTTAAATTGAATGCTGAGCGATGTTGAAAACGTGGGAATCGTGTTTTTGCGCTCTGAAAGTGTTGAAAACCTGTGTTTCTGGCAATATAGTTGAAACTGCACGCTGAATGATGTTAAAACCCGGGAATCGCGTTTTTGCGCTTGTGAAAGTGTCGAAAACTGCGTTTCTGATGCACTTCTGGAAAATGAATGCTGTGTGTTGTTCAAAGCTGGGAACAGAGTTTTTGGGCTTGGAGAGTGTGAAAATTGTGTTTCTGACAGTCTACTGAAATCTGAATGCTGAGTGTTGTTCAAAGCTGAGAACAGAGTTTTTGGGCTCTGAGATGACTCCAAAAACCTTTTCAGGCATTCTCCTTTAAATTGAATGCTGAGCGATGTTGAAAACGTGGGAATCGTGTTTTTGCGCTCTGAAAGTGTTGAAAACCGTGTTTCTGGCAATATAGTTGAAACTGCACGTTGAATGATGTTAAAACCCAGGAATCGCGTTTTTGCGCTCTGAAAGTGTCGAAAACAGGGTTTCTCGCAATATCATTGAAACTGCACGCTGAATGATGTTAAAACCCGGGAATCGCGTTTTTGCGTTGTGAAAGTGTCGAAAACGGCGTTTCTGATGCACTTCTGGAAAATGAATGCTGTGTGTTGTTCAAAGCTGGGAACAGAGTTTTTGGGCTTGGAGAGTGTGAAAATTGTGTTTCTGACAGTCTACTGAAATCTGAATGCTGAGTGTTGTTCAAAGCTGAGAACAGAGTTTTTGGGCTCTGAGTGACTCCAAAAACCTTTCCAGGCATTCTCCTTTAATTTAATGCTGAGCGATGTTGAAAACGTGGGAATCGTGATTTTGCGCTCTGAAAGTGTTGAAAACTGTGTTTCTGGAAATATAGTTGAAACTGCACGTTGAATGATGTTAAAATCCAGGAATCGCGTTTTTGCGCTCTGAAAGTGTCGAAAACAGGGTTTTTCGCAATATCATTGAAACTGCACGCTGAATGATGTTAAAACCCGGGAATCGCGTTTGTGCGTTGTGAAAGTGTCGAAAACGGCGTTTCTGATGCACTTCTGGAAAATGAATGCTGTGTGTTGTTCAAAGCTGGGAACAGAGTTTTTGGGCTTGGAGAGTGTGAAAATTGTGTTTCTGACAGTCTACTGAAATCTGAATGCTGAGTATTGTTCAAAGCTGAGAACAGAGTTTTTGGGCTCTGAGTGACTCCAAAAACCTTTCCAGGCATTCTCCTTTAAATTGAATGCTGAGCGATGTTGAAAACGTGGGAATCGTGTTTTTGCGCTCTGAAAGTGTTGAAACTGTGTTTCTGGCAATATAGTTGAAACTGCACGCTGAATGATGTTAAAACCCGGGGAATCGCGTTTTTTGCGTTGTGAAAGTGTCGAAAACTGCGTTTCTGATGCACTTCTGGAAAATGAATGCTGTGTGTTGTTCAAAGCTGGGAACAGAGTTTTTGGGCTTGGAGAGTGTGAAAATTGTGTTTCTGACAGTCTACTGAAATCTGAATGCTGAGTGTTGTTCAAAGCTGAGAACAGAGTTTTTGGGCTCTGAGAGACTCCAAAAACCTTTTCAGGCATTCTCCTTTAAATTGAATGCTGAGCGATGTTGAAAACGTGGGAATCGTGTTTTTGCGCTCTGAAAGTGTTGAAAACCGTGTTTCTGGCAATATAGTTGAAAATGCACGTTGAATGATGTTATAACCCAGGAATCGCGTTTTTGCGCTCTGAAAGTGTCGAAAACAGGGTTTCTCGCAATATCATTGAAACTGCACGTTGAATGATGTTAAAACCCCGGAATCGCGTTTTTGCGCTCTGAAAGTGTCGAAAACAGCGTTTCTGATGCACTTCTGGAAAATGAATGCTGTGTGTTGTTCAAAGCTGGGAACAGAGTTTTTGGGCTTGGAGAGTGTGAAAATTGTGTTTCTGACAGTCTACTGAAATCTGAATGCTGAGTATTGTTCAAAGCTGAGAACAGAGTTTTTGGGCTCTGAGTGACTCCAAAAACCTTTCCAGGCATTTCTCCTTTAAATGAATGCTGAGCGATGTTGAAAACGTGGGAATCGTGTTTTGCGCTCTGAAAGTGTTGAAAACCGTGTTTCTGGCAATATAGTTGAAACTGCACGTTGAATGATGTTAAAACCCAGGAATCGCGTTTTTGCGCTCTGAAAGTGTTGAAAACAGGGTTTCTCACAATATCATTGAAACTGCACGCTGAATGATGTTAAAACCCGGGAATCGCGTTTTTGCGTTGTTAAAGTGTCGAAAACAGCGTTTCTGATGCACTTCTGGAAAATGAATGCTGTGTGTTGTTCAAAGCTGGGAACAGAGTTTTTGGGCTTGGAGAGTGTGAAAATTGTGTTTCTGACAGTCTACTGAAATCTGATGCTGAGTATTGTTCAAAGCTGAGAACAGAGTTTTTGGGCTCTGAGTGACTCCAAAAACCTTTTCAGGCATTCTCCTTTAAATTGAATGCTGAGCGATGTTGAAAACGTGGGAATCGTGTTTTTGCGCTCTGAAAGTGTCGAAAACAGGATTTCTCGCAATATAGTTGAAACTGCACGCTGAATGATGTTAAATCCCGGGAATCGCGTTTTTGCGTTGTGAAAGTGTAGAAAACGGCGTTTCTGATGCACTTCTGGAAAATGAATGCTGTGTGTTGTTCAAAGCTGGGAACAGAGTTTTTGGGCTTGGAGAGTGTGAAAATTGTGTTTCTGACAGTCTACTGAAATCTGAATGCTGAGTGTTGTTCAAAGCTGAGAACAGAGTTTTTGGGCTATGAGTGACTCCAAAAACCTTTCCAGGCATTCTCCTTTAAATTGAATGCTGAGCGATGTTGAAAACGTGGGAATCGTGTTTTTGCGCTCTGAAAGTGTTGAAAACCGTGTTTCTGGCAATATAGTTGAAACTGCACGTTGAATGATGTTAAAACCCAGGAATCGCGTTTTTGCGCTCTGAAAGTGTCGAAAACAGCTTTTCTGATGCACTTCTGGAAAATGAGTGCTGTGTGTTGTTCAAAGCTGGGAACAGAGTTTTTGGGCTTGGAGAAGGTGAAAATTGTGTTTCTGACAGTCTACTGCAATCTGAATGCTGAGTATTGTTCAAAGCTGAGAACAGAGTTTTTGGGCTCTGAGTGACTCCAAAAACCTTTCCAGGCATTCTCCTTTAAATTGAATGCTGAGCGATGTTGAAAACGTGGGAATCGTGTTTCTGCGCTCTGAAAGTGTTGAAAACCGTGTTTCTTGCAATATAGATGAAACTGCACGTTGAATGATGTTAAAACCCGGGAATCGCGTTTTTGCGCTCTGAAAGTGTCGAAAACAGGGTTTTTCGCAATATCATTGAAACTGCACGCTGAATGATGTTAAACCCAGGAATCGCGTTTTTGCGTTGTGAAAGTGTAGAAAACGGCGTTTCTGATGCACTTCTGGAAAATGAATGCTGTGTGTTGTTCAAAGCTGGGAACAGAGTTTTTGGGCTTGGAGAGTGTGAAAATTGTGTTTCTGACAGTCTACTGAAATCTGAATGCTGAGTATTGTTCAAAGCTGAGAACAGAGTTTTTGGGCTCTGAGTGACTCCAAAAACCTTTCCAGGCATTCTCCTTTAAATTGAATGCTGAGCGATGTTGAAAACGTGGGAATCGTGTTTTTGCGCTCTGAAAGTGTTGAAAACTGTGTTTCTGGCAATATAGTTGAAACTGCACGCTGAATGATGTTAAAACCCGGGAATCGTGTTTTTGCGTCGTGAAAGTGTCGAAAACTGCGTTTCTGATGCACTTCTGGAAAATGAATGCTGTGTGTTGTTCAAAGCTGGGAACAGAGTTTTTGGGCTTGGAGAGTGTGAAAATTGTGTTTCTGACAGTCTACTGAAATCTGAATGCTGAGTGTTGTTCAAAGCTGAGAACAGAGTTTTTGGGCTCTGAGAGACTCCAAAAACCTTTTCAGGCATTCTCCTTTAAATTGAATGCTGAGCGATGTTGAAAACGTGGGAATCGTGTTTTTGCGCTCTGAAAGTGTTGAAAACCGTGTTTCTGGCAATATAGTTGAAAATGCACGTTGAATGATGTTAAACCCAGGAATCGCGTTTTTGCGCTCTGAAAGTGTCGAAAACAGGGTTTCTCGCAATATCATTGAAACTGCACGCTGAATGATGTTAAAACCCGGGAATCGCGTTTTTGCGTTGTGAAAGTGTCGAAAACGGCGTTTCTGATGCACTTCTGGAAAATGAATGCTGTGTGTTGTTCAAAGCTGGGACCAGAGTTTTTGGGCTTGGAGAAGGTGAAAATTGTGTTTCTGACAGTCTACTGAAATCTGAATGCTGAGTATTGTTCAAAGCTGAGAACAGAGTTTTTGGGCTCTGAGTGACTCCAAAAACCTTTCCAGGCATTCTCCTTTAAATTGAATGCTGAGCGATGTTGAAAACGTGGGAATCGTGTTTTTGCGCTCTGAAAGTGTTGAAAACTGTGTTTCTGGCAATATAGTTGAAACTGCACGCTGAATGATGTTAAAACCCGGGAATCGCGTTTTTGCGTTGTGAAAGTGTCGAAAACTGCGTTTCTGATGCACTTCTGGAAAATGAATGCTGTGTGTTGTTCAAAGCTGGGAACAGAGTTTTTGGGCTTGGAGAGTGTGAAAATTGTGTTTCTGACAGTCTACTGAAATCTGAATGCTGAGTGTTGTTCAAAGCTGAGAACAGAGTTTTTGGGCTCTGAGAGACTCCAAAAACCTTTTCAGGCATTCTCCTTTAAATTGAATGCTGAGCGATGTTGAAAACGTGGGAATCGTGTTTTTGCGCTCTGAAAGTGTTGAAAACCGTGTTTCTGGCAATATAGTTGAAAATGCACGTTGAATGATGTTAAAACCCAGGAATCGCGTTTTTGCGCTCTGAAAGTGTCGAAAACAGGGTTTCTCGCAATATCATTGAAACTGCACGTTGAATGATGTTAAAACCCAGGAATCGCGTTTTTGCGCTCTGAAAGTGTCGAAAACAGCGTTTCTGATGCACTTCTGGAAAATGAATGCTGTGTGTTGTTCAAAGCTGGGAACAGAGTTTTTGGGCTTGGAGAGTGTGAAAATTGTGTTTCTGACAGTCTACTGAAATCTGAATGCTGAGTGTTGTTCAAAGCTGAGAACAGAGTTTTTGGGCTCTGAGTGACTCCAAAAACCTTTTCCGGCATTCTCCTTTAAATTGAATGCTGAGCGATGTTGAAAACGTGGGAATCGTGTTTTTGCGCTCTGAAAGTGTTGAAAACCGTGTTTCTGGCAATATAGTTGAAACTGCACGTTGAATGATGTTAAAACCCAGGAATCGCGTTTTTGCGCTCTGAAAGTGTCGAAAACAGGGTTTTTCGCAATATCATTGAAACTGCACGCTGAATGATGTTAAAACCCGGGAATCGCGTTTATGCGTTGTGAAAGTGTCGAAAACGGCGTTTCTGATGCACTTCTGGAAAATGAATGCTGTGTGTTGTTCAAAGCTGGGAACAGAGTTTTTGGGCTTGGAGAGTGTGAAAATTGTGTTTCTGACAGTCTACTGAAATCTGAATGCTGAGTATTGTTCAAAGCTGAGAACAGAGTTTTTGGGCTCTGAATGACTCCAAAAACCTTTCCAGGCATTCTCCTTTAAATTGAATGCTGAGCGATGTTGAAAACGTGGGAATCGTTTTTTTGCGCTCTGAAAGTGTTGAAAACTGTGTTTCTGGCAATATAGTTGAAACTGCACGCTGAATGATGTTAAAACCCGGGAATCGCGTTTTTGCGTTGTGAAAGTGTCGAAAACTGCGTTTCTGATGCACTTCTGGAAAATGAATGCTGTGTGTTGTTCAAAGCTGGGAACAGAGTTTTTGGGCTTGGAGAGTGTGAAAATTGTGTTTCTGACAGTCTACTGAAATCTGAATGCTGAGTATTGTTCAAAGCTGAGAACAGAGTTTTTGGGCTTGGAGAGTGTGAAAATTGTGTTTCTGGCAGTCTACTGAAATCTGAATGCTGAGTATTGTTCAAAGCTGAGAACAGAGTTTTTGGGCTTGGAGAGTGTGAAAATTGTGTTTCTGACAGTCTACTGAAATCTGAATGCTGAGTATTGTTCAAAGCTGAGAACAGAGTTTTTGGGCTCTGAGTGACTCCAAAAACCTTTTCAGGCATTCTTCTTTAAATTGAATGCTGAGCGATGTTGAAAACGTGGGAATCGTGTTTTTGCGCTCTGAAAGTGTTGAAAACCGTGTTTCTGGCAATATAGTTGAAACTGCACGTTGAATGATGTTAAAACCCAGGAATCGCGTTTTTGCGCTCTGAAAGTGTCGAAAACAGCTTTTCTGATGCACTTCTGGAAAATGAGTGCTGTGTGTTGTTCAAAGCTGGGAACAGAGTTTTTGGGCTTGGAGAGGGTGAAAATTGTGTTTCTGGCAGTCTACGGAAATCTGAATGCTGAGTATTGTTCAAAGCTGAGAACAGAGTTTTTGGGCTCTGAGAGACTCCAAAAACCTTTCCAGGCATTCTCCTTTAAATTGAATGCTGAGCGATGTTGAAAACGTGGGAATCGTGTTTTTGCGCTCTGAAAGTGTTGAAAACCGTGTTTCTGGCAATATAGTTGAAACTGCACGTTGAATGATGTTAAAACCCAGGAATCGCGTTTTTGCGCTCTGAAAGTGTCGAAAACAGGGTTTCTCGCAATATCATTGAAACTGCACGCTGAATGATGTTAAATCCCGGGAATCGCGTTTTTGCGTTGTGAAATTGTAGAAAACGGCGTTTCTGATGCACTTCTGGAAAATGAATGCTGTGTGTTGTTCAAAGCTGGGAACAGAGTTTTTGGGCTTGGAGAGTGTGAAAATTGTGTTTCTGACAGTCTACTGCAATCTGAATGCTGAGTATTGTTCAAAGCTGAGAACAGAGTTTTTGGGCTCTGAGTGACTCCAAAAACCTTTCCAGGCATTCTCCTTTAAATTGAATGCTGAGCGATGTTGAAAACGTGGGAATCGTGTTTCTGCGCTCTGAAAGTGTTGAAAACCGTGTGTCTGGCAATATAGATGAAACTGCACGTTGAATGATGTTAAAACCCAGGAATCGCGTTTTTGCGCTCTGAAAGTGTCGAAAACAGGGTTTTTCGCAATATCATTGAAACTGCACGCTGAATGATGTTAAAACCAAGGTATCGCGTTTTTGCGTTGTGAAAGTGTAGAAAACGGCGTTTCTGATGCACTTCTGGAAAATGAATGCTGTGTGTTGTTCAAAGCTGGGAACAGAGTTTTTGGGCTTGGAGAGTGTGAAAATTGTGTTTCTGACAGTCTACTGAAATCTGAATGCTGAGTATTGTTCAAAGCTGAGAACAGAGTTTTTGGGCTCTGAGTGACTCCAAAAACCTTTCCAGGCATTCTCCTTTAAATTGAATGCTGAGCGATGTTGAAAACGTGGGAATCGTGTTTTTGCGCTCTGAAAGTGTTGAAAACTGTGTTTCTGGCAATATAGTTGAAACTGCACGCTGAATGATGTTAAAACCCGGGAATCGCGTTTTTGCGTTGTGAAAGTGTCGAAAACTGCGTTTCTGATGCACTTCTGGAAAATGAATGCTGTGTGTTGTTCAAAGCTGGGAACAGAGTTTTTGGGCTTGGAGAGTGTGAAAATTGTGTTTCTGACAGTCTACTGAAATCTGAATGCTGAGTGTTGTTCAAAGCTGAGAACAGAGTTTTTGGGCTCTGAGAGACTCCAAAAACCTTTTCAGGCATTCTCCTTTAAATTGAATGCTGAGCGATGTTGAAAACCGTGTTTCTGGCAATATAGTTGAAAATGCACGTTGAATGATGTTAAAACCCAGGAATCGCGTTTTTGCGCTCTGAAAGTGTTGAAAACAGGGTTTCTCGCAATATCATTGAAACTGCACGTTGAATGATGTTAAAACCCCGGAATCGCGTTTTTGCGCTCTGAAAGTGTCGAAAACAGCGTTTCTGATGCACTTCTGGAAAATGAATGCTGTGTGTTGTTCAAAGCTGGGAACAGAGTTTTTGGGCTTGGAGAGTGTGAAAATTGTGTTTCTGACAGTCTACTGAAATCTGAATGCTGAGTATTGTTCAAAGCTGAGAACAGAGTTTTTGGGCTTGGAGAGTGTGAAAATTGTGTTTCTGGCAGTCTACTGAAATCTGAATGCTGAGTATTGTTCAAAGCTGAGAACAGAGTTTTTGGGCTCTGAGTGACTCCAAAAACCTTTCCAGGCATTCTCCTTTAAATTGAATGCTGGGCGATGTTGAAAACGTGGGAATCGTGTTTTTGCGCTCTGAAAGTGTTGAAAACCGTGTTTCTGGCAATATAGTTGAAACTGCACGTTGAATGATGTTAAGACCCAGGAATCGCGTTTTTGCGCTCTGAAAGTGTCGAAAACAGGGTTTCTCACAATATCATTGAAACTGCACGCTGAATGATGTTAAAACCCGGGAATCGCGTTTTTGCGTTGTTAAAGTGTCGAAAACAGCGTTTCTGATGCACTTCTGGAAAATGAATGCTGTGTGTTGTTCAAAGCTGGGAACAGAGTTTTTGGGCTTGGAGAGTGTGAAAATTGTGTTTCTGACATTCTACTGAAATCTGAATGCTGAGTATTGTTCAAAGCTGAGAACAGAGTTTTTGGGCTCTGAGTGACTCCAAAAACCTTTTCAGGCATTCTCCTTTAAATTGAATGCTGAGCGATGTTGAAAACGTGGGAATCGTGTTTTTGCGCTCTGAAAGTCTTGAAAACCGTGTTTCTGGCAATATAGTTGAAACTGCACGCTGAATGATGTTAAAACCCAGGAATCGCGTTTTTGCGCTCTGAAAGTGTCGAAAACAGCTTTTCTGATGCACTTCTGGAAAATGAGTGCTGTGTGTTGTTCAAAGCTGGGAACAGAGTTTTTGGGCTTGGAGAGGGTGAAAATTGTGTTTCTGGCAGTCTACTGAAATCTGAATGCTGAGTATTGTTCAAAGCTGAGAACAGAGTTTTTGGGCTCTGAGTGACTCCAAAAACCTTTCCAGGCATTCTCCTTTAAATTGAATGCTGAGCGATGTTGAAAACGTGGGAATCGTGTTTTTGCGCTCTGAAAGTGTTGAAAACCGTGTTTCTGGCAATATAGTTGAAACTGCACGTTGAATGATGTTAAAACCCAGGAATCGCGTTTTTGCGCTCTGAAAGTGTCGAAAACAGGATTTCTCGCAATATCATTGAAACTGCACGCTGAATGATGTTAAATCCCGGGAATCGCGTTTTTGCGTTGTGAAAGTGTAGAAAACGGCGTTTCTGATGCACTTCTGGAAAATGAATGCTGTGTGTTGTTCAAAGCTGGGAACAGAGTTTTTGGGCTTGGAGAGTGTGAAAATTGTGTTTCTGACAGTCTACTGAAATCTGAATGCTGAGTGTTGTTCAAAGCTGAGAACAGAGTTTTTGGGCTATGAGTGACTCCAAAAACCTTTCCAGGCATTCTCCTTTAAATTGAATGCTGAGCGATGTTGAAAACGTGGGAATCGTGTTTTTGTACTCTGAAAGTGTTGAAAACCGTGTTTCTGGCAATATAGTTGAAACTGCACGTTGAATGATGTTAAAACCCAGGAATCGCGTTTTTGCGCTCTGAAAGTGTCGAAAACAGCTTTTCTGATGCACTTCTGGAAAATGAGTGCTGTGTGTTGTTCAAAGCTGGGAACAGAGTTTTTGGGCTTGGAGAAGGTGAAAATTGTGTTTCTGACAGTCTACTGCAATCTGAATGCTGAGTATTGTTCAAAGCTGAGAACAGAGTTTTTGGGCTCTGAGTGACTCCAAAAACCTTTCCAGGCATTCTCCTTTAAATTGAATGCTGAGCGATGTTGAAAACGTGGGAATCGTGTTTCTGCGCTCTGAAAGTGTTGAAAA
This sequence comes from Megalops cyprinoides, assembly GCF_013368585.1. NCBI lineage: Eukaryota > Metazoa > Chordata > Actinopteri > Elopiformes > Megalopidae > Megalops > Megalops cyprinoides. The sequence goes on along the minus strand of NW_023494735.1, from coordinate 74,559 downwards.
CCGTGTTTCTTGCAATATAGATGAAACTGCACGTTGAATGATGTTAAAACCCGGGAATCGCGTTTTTGCGCTCTGAAAGTGTCGAAAACAGCTTTTCTGATGCACTTCTGGAAAATGAGTGCTGTGTGTTGTTCAAAGCTGGGAACAGAGTTTTTGGGCTTGGAGAAGGTGAAAATTGTGTTTCTGACAGTCTACTGCAATCTGAATGCTGAGTATTGTTCAAAGCTGAGAACAGAGTTTTTGGGCTCTGAGTGACTCCAAAAACCTTTCCAGGCATTCTCCTTTAAATTGAATGCTGAGCGATGTTGAAAACGTGGGAATCGTGTTTCTGCGCTCTGAAAGTGTTGAAAACCGTGTTTCTTGCAATATAGATGAAACTGCACGTTGAATGATGTTAAAACCCGGGAATCGCGTTTTTGCGCTCTGAAAGTGTCGAAAACAGGGTTTTTCGCAATATCATTGAAACTGCACGCTGAATGATGTTAAAACCCAGGAATCGCGTTTTTGCGTTGTGAAAGTGTAGAAAACGGCGTTTCTGATGCACTTCTGGAAAATGAATGCTGTGTGTTGTTCAAAGCTGGGAACAGAGTTTTTGGGCTTGGAGAGTGTGAAAATTGTGTTTCTGACAGTCTACTGAAATCTGAATGCTGAGTATTGTTCAAAGCTGAGAACAGAGTTTTTGGGCTCTGAGTGACTCCAAAAACCTTTCCAGGCATTCTCCTTTAAATTGAATGCTGAGCGATGTTGAAAACGTGGGAATCGTGTTTTTGCGCTCTGAAAGTGTTGAAAACTGTGTTTCTGGCAATATAGTTGAAACTGCACGCTGAATGATGTTAAAACCCGGGAATCGTGTTTTTGCGTTGTGAAAGTGTCGAAAACTGCGTTTCTGATGCACTTCTGGAAAATGAATGCTGTGTGTTGTTCAAAGCTGGGAACAGAGTTTTTGGGCTTGGAGAGTGTGAAAATTGTGTTTCTGACAGTCTACTGAAATCTGAGTGTTGTTCAAAGCTGAGAACAGAGTTTTTGGGCTCTGAGAGACTCCAAAAACCTTTTCAGGCATTCTCCTTTAAATTGAATGCTGAGCGATGTTGAAAACGTGGGAATCGTGTTTTTGCGCTCTGAAAGTGTTGAAAACCGTGTTTCTGGCAATATAGTTGAAAATGCACGTTGAATGATGTTAAAACCCAGGAATCGCGTTTTTGCGCTCTGAAAGTGTCGAAAACAGGGTTTCTCGCAATATCATTGAAACTGCACGCTGAATGATGTTAAAACCCGGGAATCGCGTTTTTGCGTTGTGAAAGTGTCGAAAACGGCGTTTCTGATGCACTTCTGGAAAATGAATGCTGTGTGTTGTTCAAAGCTGGGAACAGAGTTTTTGGGCTTGGAGAGTGTGAAAATTGTGTTTCTGACAGTCTACTGAAATCTGAATGCTGAGTATTGTTCAAAGCTGAGAACAGAGTTTTTGGGCTCTGAGTGACTCCAAAAACCTTTCCAGGCATTCTCCTTTAAATTGAATGCTGACCGATGTTGAAAACGTGGGAATCGTGATTTTGCGCTCTGAAAGTGTTGAAAACTGTGTTTCTGGAAATATAGTTGAAACTGCACGTTGAATGATGTTAAAATCCAGGAATCGCGTTTTTGCGCTCTGAAAGTGTCGAAAACAGGGTTTTTCGCAATATCATTGAAACTGCACGCTGAATGATGTTAAAACCCGGGAATCGCGTTTGTGCGTTGTGAAAGTGTCGAAAACGGCGTTTCTGATGCACTTCTGGAAAATGAATGCTGTGTGTTGTTCAAAGCTGGGAACAGAGTTTTTGGGCTTGGAGAGTGTGAAAATTGTGTTTCTGACAGTCTACTGAAATCTGAATGCTGAGTATTGTTCAAAGCTGAGAACAGAGTTTTTGGGCTCTGAGTGACTCCAAAAACCTTTCCAGGCATTCTCCTTTAAATTGAATGCTGAGCGATGTTGAAAACGTGGGAATCGTGTTTTTGCGCTCTGAAAGTGTTGAAAACTGTGTTTCTGGCAATATAGTTGAAACTGCACGCTGAATGATGTTAAAACCCGGGAATCGCGTTTTTGCGTTGTGAAAGTGTCGAAAACTGCGTTTCTGATGCACTTCTGGAAAATGAATGCTGTGTGTTGTTCAAAGCTGGGAACAGAGTTTTTCGGCTTGGAGAGTGTGAAAATTGTGTTTCTGACAGTCTACTGAAATCTGAATGCTGAGTGTTGTTCAAAGCTGAGAACAGAGTTTTTGGGCTCTGAGAGACTCCAAAAACCTTTTCAGGCATTCTCCTTTAAATTGAATGCTGAGCGATGTTGAAAACGTGGGAATCGTGTTTTTGCGCTCTGAAAGTGTTGAAAACCGTGTTTCTGGCAATATAGTTGAAAATGCACGTTGAATGATGTTATAACCCAGGAATCGCGTTTTTGCGCTCTGAAAGTGTCGAAAACAGGGTTTCTCGCAATATCATTGAAACTGCACGTTGAATGATGTTAAAACCCCGGAATCGCGTTTTTGCGCTCTGAAAGTGTCGAAAACAGCGTTTCTGATGCACTTCTGGAACATGAATGCTGTGTGTTGTTCAAAGCTGGGAACAGAGTTTTTGGGCTTGGAGAGTGTGAAAATTGTGTTTCTGACAGTCTACTGAAATCTGAATGCTGAGTATTGTTCAAAGCTGAGAACAGAGTTTTTGGGCTTGGAGAGTGTGAAAATTGTGTTTCTGGCAGTCTACTGAAATCTGAATGCTGAGTATTGTTCAAAGCTGAGATCAGAGTTTTTGGGCTCTGAGTGACTCCAAAAACCTTTCCAGGCATTCTCCTTTAAATTGAATGCTGAGCGATGTTGAAAACGTGGGAATCGTGTTTTTGCGCTCTGAAAGTGTTGAAAACCGTGTTTCTGGCAATATAGTTGAAACTGCACGTTGAATGATGTTAAGACCCAGGAATCGCGTTTTTGCGCTCTGAAAGTGTTGAAAACAGGGTTTCTCACAATATCATTGAAACTGCACGCTGAATGATGTTAAAACCCGGGAATCGCGTTTTTGCGTTGTTAAAGTGTCGAAAACAGCGTTTCTGATGCACTTCTGGAAAATGAATGCTGTGTGTTGTTCAAAGCTGGGAACAGAGTTTTTGGGCTTGGAGAGTGTGAAAATTGTGTTTCTGACAGTCTACTGAAATCTGAATGCTGAGTATTGTTCAAAGCTGAGAACAGAGTTTTTGGGCTCTGAGTGACTCCAAAAACCTTTTCAGGCATTCTCCTTTAAATTGAATGCTGAGCGATGTTGAAAATGTGGGAATCGTGTTTTTGCGCTCTGAAAGTGTCGAAAACAGGATTTCTCGCAATATAGTTGAAACTGCACGCTGAATGATGTTAAATCCCGGGAATCGCGTTTTTGCGTTGTGAAAGTGTAGAAAACGGCGTTTCTGATGCACTTCTGGAAAATGAATGCTGTGTGTTGTTCAAAGCTGGGAACAGAGTTTTTGGGCTTGGAGAGTGTGAAAATTGTGTTTCTGACAGTCTACTGAAATCTGAATGCTGAGTGTTGTTCAAAGCTGAGAACAGAGTTTTTGGGCTATGAGTGACTCCAAAAACCTTTCCAGGCATTCTCCTTTAAATTGAATGCTGAGCGATGTTGAAAACGTGGGAATCGTGTTTTTGCACTCTGAAAGTGTTGAAAACCGTGTTTCTGGCAATATAGTTGAAACTGCACGTTGAATGATGTTAAAACCCAGGAATCGCGTTTTTGCGCTCTGAAAGTGTCGAAAACAGCTTTTCTGATGCACTTCTGGAAAATGAGTGCTGTGTGTTGTTCAAAGCTGGGAACAGAGTTTTTGGGCTTGGAGAAGGTGAAAATTGTGTTTCTGACAGTCTACTGCAATCTGAATGCTGAGTATTGTTCAAAGCTGAGAACAGAGTTTTTGGGCTCTGAGTGACTCCAAAAACCTTTCCAGGCATTCTCCTTTAAATTGAATGCTGAGCGATGTTGAAAACGTGGGAATCGTGTTTCTGCGCTCTGAAAGTGTTGAAAACCGTGTTTCTTGCAATATAGATGAAACTGCACGTTGAATGATGTTAAAACCCGGGAATCGCGTTTTTGCGCTCTGAAAGTGTCGAAAACAGGGTTTTTCGCAATATCATTGAAACTGCACGCTGAATGATGTTAAAACCCAGGAATCGCGTTTTTGCGTTGTGAAAGTGTAGAAAACGGCGTTTCTGATGCACTTCTGGAAAATGAATGCTGTGTGTTGTTCAAAGCTGGGAACAGAGTTTTTGGGCTTGGAGAGTGTGAAAATTGTGTTTCTGACAGTCTACTGAAATCTGAATGCTGAGTATTGTTCAAAGCTGAGAACAGAGTTTTTGGGCTCTGAGTGACTCCAAAAACCTTTCCAGGCATTCTCCTTTAAATTGAATGCTGAGCGATGTTGAAAACGTGGGAATCGTGTTTTTGCGCTCTGAAAGTGTTGAAAACTGTGTTTCTGGCAATATAGTTGAAACTGCACGCTGAATGATGTTAAAACCCGGGAATCGTGTTTTTGCGTCGTGAAAGTGTCGAAAACTGCGTTTCTGATGCACTTCTGGAAAATGAATGCTGTGTGTTGTTCAAAGCTGGGAACAGAGTTTTTGGGCTTGGAGAGTGTGAAAATTGTGTTTCTGACAGTCTACTGAAATCTGAATGCTGAGTGTTGTTCAAAGCTGAGAACAGAGTTTTTGGGCTCTGAGAGACTCCAAAAACCTTTTCAGGCATTCTCCTTTAAATTGAATGCTGAGCGATGTTGAAAACGTGGGAATCGTGTTTTTGCGCTCTGAAAGTGTTGAAAACCGTGTTTCTGGCAATATAGTTGAAAATGCACGTTGAATGATGTTAAAACCCAGGAATCGCGTTTTTGCGCTCTGAAAGTGTCGAAAACAGGGTTTCTCGCAATATCATTGAAACTGCACGCTGAATGATGTTAAAACCCGGGAATCGCGTTTTTGCGTTGTGAAAGTGTCGAAAACGGCGTTTCTGATGCACTTCTGGAAAATGAATGCTGTGTGTTGTTCAAAGCTGGGACCAGAGTTTTTGGGCTTGGAGAGTGTGAAAATTGTGTTTCTGACAGTCTACTGAAATCTGAATGCTGAGTATTGTTCAAAGTTGAGAACAGAGTTTTTGGGCTCTGAGTGACTCCAAAAACCTTTCCAGGCATTCTCCTTTAAATTGAATGCTGACCGATGTTGAAAACGTGGGAATCGTGTTTTTGCGCTCTGAAAGTGTTGAAAACTGTGTTTCTGGAAATATAGTTGAAACTGCACGTTGAATGATGTTAAAATCCAGGAATCGCGTTTTTGCGCTCTGAAAGTGTCGAAAACAGGGTTTTTCGCAATATCATTGAAACTGCACGCTGAATGATGTTAAAACCCGGGAATCGCGTTTGTGCGTTGTGAAAGTGTCGAAAACGGCGTTTCTGATGCACTTCTGGAAAATGAATGCTGTGTGTTGTTCAAAGCTGGGAACAGAGTTTTTGGGCTTGGAGAGTGTGAAAATTGTGTTTCTGACAGTCTACTGAAATCTGAATGCTGAGTATTGTTCAAAGCTGAGAACAGAGTTTTTGGGCTCTGAGTGACTCCAAAAACCTTTCCAGGCATTCTCCTTTAAATTGAATGCTGAGCGATGTTGAAAACGTGGGAATCGTGTTTTTGCGCTCTGAAAGTGTTGAAAACTGTGTTTCTGGCAATATAGTTGAAACTGCACGCTGAATGATGTTAAAACCCGGGAATCGCGTTTTTGCGTTGTGAAAGTGTCGAAAACTGCGTTTCTGATGCACTTCTGGAAAATGAATGCTGTGTGTTGTTCAAAGCTGGGAACAGAGTTTTTGGGCTTGGAGAGTGTGAAAATTGTGTTTCTGACAGTCTACTGAAATCTGAATGCTGAGTGTTGTTCAAAGCTGAGAACAGAGTTTTTGGGCTCTGAGAGACTCCAAAAACCTTTTCAGGCATTCTCCTTTAAATTGAATGCTGAGCGATGTTGAAAACGTGGGAATCGTGTTTTTGCGCTCTGAAAGTGTTGAAAACCGTGTTTCTGGCAATATAGTTGAAAATGCACGTTGAATGATGTTATAACCCAGGAATCGCGTTTTTGCGCTCTGAAAGTGTCGAAAACAGGGTTTCTCGCAATATCATTGAAACTGCACGTTGAATGATGTTAAAACCCCGGAATCGCGTTTTTGCGCTCTGAAAGTGTCGAAAACAGCGTTTCTGATGCACTTCTGGAACATGAATGCTGTGTGTTGTTCAAAGCTGGGAACAGAGTTTTTGGGCTTGGAGAGTGTGAAAATTGTGTTTCTGACAGTCTACTGAAATCTGAATGCTGAGTATTGTTCAAAGCTGAGAACAGAGTTTTTGGGCTTGGAGAGTGTGAAAATTGTGTTTCTGGCAGTCTACTGAAATCTGAATGCTGAGTATTGTTCAAAGCTGAGATCAGAGTTTTTGGGCTCTGAGTGACTCCAAAAACCTTTCCAGGCATTCTCCTTTAAATTGAATGCTGAGCGATGTTGAAAACGTGGGAATCGTGTTTTTGCGCTCTGAAAGTGTTGAAAACCGTGTTTCTGGCAATATAGTTGAAACTGCACGTTGAATGATGTTAAGACCCAGGAATCGCGTTTTTGCGCTCTGAAAGTGTCGAAAACAGGGTTTCTCACAATATCATTGAAACTGCACGCTGAATGATGTTAAAACCCGGGAATCGCGTTTTTGCGTTGTTAAAGTGTCGAAAACAGCGTTTCTGATGCACTTCTGGAAAATGAATGCTGTGTGTTGTTCAAAGCTGGGAACAGAGTTTTTGGGCTTGGAGAGTGTGAAAATTGTGTTTCTGACAGTCTACTGAAATCTGAATGCTGAGTATTCTTCAAAGCTGAGAACAGAGTTTTTGGGCTCTGAGTGACTCCAAAAACCTTTTCAGGCATTCTCCTTTAAATTGAATGCTGAGCGATGTTGAAAATGTGGGAATCGTGTTTTTGCGCTCTGAAAGTGTTGAAAACCGTGTTTCTGGCAATATAGTTGAAACTGCACGCTGAATGATGTTAAAACCCAGGAATCGCGTTTTTGCGCTCTGAAAGTGTCGAAAACAGCTTTTCTGATGCACTTCTGGAAAATGAGTGCTGTGTGTTGTTCAAAGCTGGGAACAGAGTTTTTGGGCTTGGAGAGGGTGAAAATTGTGTTTCTGGCAGTCTACTGAAATCTGAATGCTGAGTATTGTTCAAAGCTGAGAACAGACTTTTTGGGCTCTGAGTGACTCCAAAAACCTTTCCAGGCATTCTCCTTTAAATTGAATGCTGAGCGATGTTGAAAACGTGGGAATCGTGTTTTTGCGCTCTGAAAGTGTTGAAAACCGTGTTTCTGGCAATATAGTTGAAACTGCACGTTGAATGATGTTAAAACCCAGGAATCGCGTTTTTGCGCTCTGAAAGTGTCGAAAACAGGATTTCTCGCAATATCATTGAAACTGCACGCTGAATGATGTTAAATCCCGGGAATCGCGTTTTTGCGTTGTGAAAGTGTAGAAAACGGCGTTTCTGATGCACTTCTGGAAAATGAATGCTGTGTGTTGTTCAAAGCTGGGAACAGAGTTTTTGGGCTTGGAGAGTGTGAAAATTGTGTTTCTGACAGTCTACTGAAATCTGAATGCTGAGTGTTGTTCAAAGCTGAGAACAGAGTTTTTGGGCTATGAGTGACTCCAAAAACCTTTCCAGGCATTCTCCTTTAAATTGAATGCTGAGCGATGTTGAAAACGTGGGAATCGTGTTTTTGCACTCTGAAAGTGTTGAAAACCGTGTTTCTGGCAATATAGTTGAAACTGCACGTTGAATGATGTTAAAACCCAGGAATCGCGTTTTTGCGCTCTGAAAGTGTCGAAAACAGCTTTTCTGATGCACTTCTGGAAAATGAGTGCTGTGTGTTGTTCAAAGCTGGGAACAGAGTTTTTGGGCTTGGAGAAGGTGAAAATTGTGTTTCTGACAGTCTACTGCAATCTGAATGCTGAGTATTGTTCAAAGCTGAGAACAGAGTTTTTGGGCTCTGAGTGACTCCAAAAACCTTTCCAGGCATTCTCCTTTAAATTGAATGCTGAGCGATGTTGAAAACGTGGGAATCGTGTTTCTGCGCTCTGAAAGTGTTGAAAACCGTGTTTCTTGCAATATAGATGAAACTGCACGTTGAATGATGTTAAAACCCGGGAATCGCGTTTTTGCGCTCTGAAAGTGTCGAAAACAGGGTTTTTCGCAATATCATTGAAACTGCACGCTGAATGATGTTAAAACCCAGGAATCGCGTTTTTGCGTTGTGAAAGTGTAGAAAACGGCGTTTCTGATGCACTTCTGGAAAATGAATGCTGTGTGTTGTTCAAAGCTGGGAACAGAGTTTTTGGGCTTGGAGAGTGTGAAAATTGTGTTTCTGACAGTCTACTGAAATCTGAATGCTGAGTATTGTTCAAAGCTGAGAACAGAGTTTTTGGGCTCTGAGTGACTCCAAAAACCTTTCCAGGCATTCTCCTTTAAATTGAATGCTGAGCGATGTTGAAAACTTGGGAATCGTGTTTTTGCGCTGTGAAAGTGTTGAAAACTGTGTTTCTGGCAATATAGTTGAAACTGCACGCTGAATGATGTTAAAACCCGGGAATCGTGTTTTTGCGTTGTGAAAGTGTTGAAAACCGTGTTTCTGGCAATATAGTTGAAACTGCACGTTGAATGATGTTAAAACCCAGGAATCGCGTTTTTGCGCTCTGAAAGTGTCGAAAACAGGGTTTTTCGCAATATCATTGAAACTGCACGCTGAATGATGTTAAAACCCGGGAATCGCGTTTATGCGTTGTGAAAGTGTCGAAAACGGCGTTTCTGATGCACTTCTGGAAAATGAATGCTGTGTGTTGTTCAAAGCTGGGAACAGAGTTTTTGGGCTTGGAGAGTGTGAAAATTGTGTTTCTGACAGTCTACTGAAATCTGAATGCTGAGTATTGTTCAAAGCTGAGAACAGAGTTTTTGGGCTCTGAGTGACTCCAAAAACCTTTCCAGGCATTCTCCTTTAAATTGAATGCTGAGCGATGTTGAAAACGTGGGAATCGTGTTTTTGCGCTCTGAAAGTGTTGAAAACTGTGTTTCTGGCAATATAGTTGAAACTGCACGCTGAATGATGTTAAAACCCGGGAATCGCGTTTTTGCGTTGTGAAAGTGTCGAAAACTGCGTTTCTGATGCACTTCTGGAAAATGAATGCTGTGTGTTGTTCAAAGCTGGGAACAGAGTTTTTGGGCTTGGAGAGTGTGAAAATTGTGTTTCTGACAGTCTACTGAAATCTGAATGCTGAGTATTGTTCAAAGCTGAGAACAGAGTTTTTGGGCTTGGAGAGTGTGAAAATTGTGTTTCTGGCAGTCTACTGAAATCTGAATGCTGAGTATTGTTCAAAGCTGAGAACAGAGTTTTTGGGCTTGGAGAGTGTGAAAATTGTGTTTCTGACAGTCTACTGAAATCTGAATGCTGAGTATTGTTCAAAGCTGAGAACAGAGTTTTTGGGCTCTGAGTGACTCCAAAAACCTTTTCAGGCATTCTCCTTTAAATTGAATGCTGAGCGATGTTGAAAACGTGGGAATCGTGTTTTTGCGCTCTGAAAGTGTTGAAAACCGTGTTTCTGGCAATATAGTTGAAACTGCACGTTGAATGATGTTAAAACCCCGGAATCGCGTTTTTGCGCTCTGAAAGTGTCGAAAACAGCGTTTCTGATGCACTTCTGGAACATGAATGCTGTGTGTTGTTCAAAGCTGGGAACAGAGTTTTTGGGCTTGGAGAGTGTGAAAATTGTGTTTCTGACAGTCTACTGAAATCTGAATGCTGAGTATTGTTCAAAGCTGAGAACAGAGTTTTTGGGCTTGGAGAGTGTGAAAATTGTGTTTCTGGCAGTCTACTGAAATCTGAATGCTGAGTATTGTTCAAAGCTGAGAACAGAGTTTTTGGGCTCTGAGTGACTCCAAAAACCTTTCCAGGCATTCTCCTTTAAATTGAATGCTGAGCGATGTTGAAAACGTGGGAATCGTGTTTTTGCGCTCTGAAAGTGTTGAAAACCGTATTTCTGGCAATATAGTTGAAACTGCACGTTGAATGATGTTAAGACCCAGGAATCGCGTTTTTGCGCTCTGAAAGTGTCGAAAACAGGGTTTCTCACAATATCATTGAAACTGCACGCTGAATGATGTTAAAACCCGGGAATCGCGTTTTTGCGTTGTTAAAGTGTCGAAAACAGCGTTTCTGATGCACTTCTGGAAAATGAATGCTGTGTGTTGTTCAAAGCTGGGAACAGAGTTTTTGGGCTTGGAGAGTGTGAAAATTGTGTTTCTGACAGTCTACTGAAATCTGAATGCTGAGTATTGTTCAAAGCTGAGAACAGAGTTTTTGGGCTCTGAGTGACTCCAAGAACCTTTTCAGGCATTCTCCTTTAAATTGAATGCTGAGCGATGTTGAAAACGTGGGAATCGTGTTTTTGCGCTCTGAAAGTGTTGAAAACCGTGTTTCTGGCAATATAGTTGAAACTGCACGCTGAATGATGTTAAAACCCAGGAATCGCGTTTTTGCGCTCTGAAAGTGTCGAAAACAGCTTTTCTGATGCACTTCTGGAAAATGAGTGCTGTGTGTTGTTCAAAGCTGGGAACAGAGTTTTTGGGCTTGGAGAGGGTGAAAATTGTGTTTCTGGCAGTCTACTGAAATCTGAATGCTGAGTATTGTTCAAAGCTGAGAACAGAGTTTTTGGGCTCTGAGTGACTCCAAAAACCTTTCCAGGCATTCTCCTTTAAATTGAATGCTGAGCGATGTTGAAAACGTGGGAATCGTGTTTTTGCGCTCTGAAAGTGTTGAAAACCGTGTTTCTGGCAATATAGTTGAAACTGCACGTTGAATGATGTTAAAACCCAGGAATCGCGTTTTTGCGCTCTGAAAGTGTCGAAAACAGGATTTCTCGCAATATCATTGAAACTGCACGCTGAATGATGTTAAATCCCGGGAATCGCGTTTTTGCGTTGTGAAAGTGTAGAAAACGGCGTTTCTGATGCACTTCTGGAAAATGAATGCTGTGTGTTGTTCAAAGCTGGGAACAGAGTTTTTGGGCTTGGAGAGTGTGAAAATTGTGTTTCTGACAGTCTACTGAAATCTGAATGCTGAGTGTTGTTCAAAGCTGAGAACAGAGTTTTTGGGCTATGAGTGACTCCAAAAACCTTTCCAGGCATTCTCCTTTAAATTGAATGCTGAGCGATGTTGAAAACGTGGGAATCGTGTTTTTGCACTCTGAAAGTGTTGAAAACCGTGTTTCTGGCAATATAGTTGAAACTGCACGTTGAATGATGTTAAAACCCAGGAATCGCGTTTTTGCGCTCTGAAAGTGTCGAAAACAGCTTTTCTGATGCACTTCTGGAAAATGAGTGCTGTGTGTTGTTCAAAGCTGGGAACAGAGTTTTTGGGCTTGGAGAAGGTGAAAATTGTGTTTCTGACAGTCTACTGCAATCTGAATGCTGAGTATTGTTCAAAGCTGAGAACAGAGTTTTTGGGCTCTGAGTGACTCCAAAAACCTTTCCAGGCATTCTCCTTTAAATTGAATGCTGAGCGATGTTGAAAACGTGGGAATCGTGTTTCTGCGCTCTGAAAGTGTTGAAAACCGTGTTTCTTGCAATATAGATGAAACTGCACGTTGAATGATGTTAAAACCCGAGAATCGCGTTTTTGCGCTCTGAAAGTGTCGAAAACAGGGTTTTTCGCAATATCATTGAAACTGCACGCTGAATGATGTTAAAACCCAGGAATCGCGTTTTTGCGTTGTGAAAGTGTAGAAAACGGCGTTTCTGATGCACTTCTGGAAAATGAATGCTGTGTGTTGTTCAAAGCTGGGAACAGAGTTTTTGGGCTTGGAGAGTGTGAAAATTGTGTTTCTGACAGTCTACTGAAATCTGAATGCTGAGTATTGTTCAAAGCTGAGAACAGAGTTTTTGGGCTCTGAGTGACTCCAAAAACCTTTCCAGGCATTCTCCTTTAAATTGAATGCTGAGCGATGTTGAAAACGTGGGAATCGTGTTTTTGCGCTCTGAAAGTGTTGAAAACTGTGTTTCTGGCAATATAGTTGAAACTGCACGCTGAATGATGTTAAAACCCGGGAATCGTGTTTTTGCGTTGTGAAAGTGTCGAAAACTGCGTTTCTGATGCACTTCTGGAAAATGAATGCTGTGTGTTGTTCAAAGCTGGGAACAGAGTTTTTGGGCTTGGAGAGTGTGAAAATTGTGTTTCTGACAGTCTACTGAAATCTGAATGCTGAGTGTTGTTCAAAGCTGAGAACAGAGTTTTTGGGCTCTGAGAGACTCCAAAAACCTTTTCAGGCATTCTCCTTTAAATTGAATGCTGAGCGATGTTGAAAACGTGGGAATCGTGTTTTTGCGCTCTGAAAGTGTTGAAAACCGTGTTTCTGGCAATATAGTTGAAAATGCACGTTGAATGATGTTAAAACCCAGGAATCGCGTTTTTGCGCTCTGAAAGTGTCGAAAACAGGGTTTCTCGCAATATCATTGAAACTGCACGCTGAATGATGTTAAAACCCGGGAATCGCGTTTTTGCGTTGTGAAAGTGTCGAAAACGGCGTTTCTGATGCACTTCTGGAAAATGAATGCTGTGTGTTGTTCAAAGCTGGGAACAGAGTTTTTGGGCTTGGAGAGTGTGAAAATTGTGTTTCTGACAGTCTACTGAAATCTGAATGCTGAGTATTGTTCAAAGCTGAGAACAGAGTTTTTGGGCTCTGAGTGACTCCAAAAACCTTTCCAGGCATTCTCCTTTAAATTGAATGCTGACCGATGTTGAAAACGTGGGAATCGTGTTTTTGCGCTCTGAAAGTGTTGAAAACTGTGTTTCTGGAAATATAGTTGAAACTGCACGTTGAATGATGTTAAAATCCAGGAATCGCGTTTTTGCGCTCTGAAAGTGTCGAAAACAGGGTTTTTCGCAATATCATTGAAACTGCACGCTGAATGATGTTAAAACCCGGGAATCGCGTTTGTGCGTTGTGAAAGTGTCGAAAACGGCGTTTCTGATGCACTTCTGGAAAATGAATGCTGTGTGTTGTTCAAAGCTGGGAACAGAGTTTTTGGGCTTGGAGAGTGTGAAAATTGTGTTTCTGACAGTCTACTGAAATCTGAATGCTGAGTATTGTTCAAAGCTGAGAACAGAGTTTTTGGGCTCTGAGTGACTCCAAAAACCTTTCCAGGCATTCTCCTTTAAATTGAATGCTGAGCGATGTTGAAAACGTGGGAATCGTGTTATTGCGCTCTGAAAGTGTTGAAAACTGTGTTTCTGGCAATATAGTTGAAACTGCACGCTGAATGATGTTAAAACCCGGGAATCGCGTTTTTGCGTTGTGAAAGTGTCGAAAACTGCGTTTCTGATGCACTTCTGGAAAATGAATGCTGTGTGTTGTTCAAAGCTGGGAACAGAGTTTTTGGGCTTGGAGAGTGTGAAAATTGTGTTTCTGACAGTCTACTGAAATCTGAATGCTGAGTGTTGTTCAAAGCTGAGAACAGAGTTTTTGGGCTATGAGTGACTCCAAAAACCTTTCCAGGCATTCTCCTTTAAATTGAATGCTGAGCGATGTTGAAAACGTGGGAATCGTGTTTTTGCACTCTGAAAGTGTTGAAAACCGTGTTTCTGGCAATATAGTTGAAACTGCACGTTGAATGATGTTAAAACCCAGGAATCGCGTTTTTGCGCTCTGAAAGTGTCGAAAACAGCTTTTCTGATGCACTTCTGGAAAATGAGTGCTGTGTGTTGTTCAAAGCTGGGAACAGAGTTTTTGGGCTTGGAGAAGGTGAAAATTGTGTTTCTGACAGTCTACTGCAATCTGAATGCTGAGTATTGTTCAAAGCTGAGAACAGAGTTTTTGGGCTCTGAGTGACTCCAAAAACCTTTCCAGGCATTCTCCTTTAAATTGAATGCTGAGCGATGTTGAAAACGTGGGAATCGTGTTTCTGCGCTCTGAAAGTGTTGAAAACCGTGTTTCTTGCAATATAGATGAAACTGCACGTTGAATGATGTTAAAACCCGGGAATCGCGTTTTTGCGCTCTGAAAGTGTCGAAAACAGGGTTTTTCGCAATATCATTGAAACTGCACGCTGAATGATGTTAAAACCCAGGAATCGCGTTTTTGCGTTGTGAAAGTGTAGAAAACGGCGTTTCTGATGCACTTCTGGAAAATGAATGCTGTGTGTTGTTCAAAGCTGGGAACAGAGTTTTTGGGCTCTGAGTGACTCCAAAAACCTTTTCAGGCATTCTCCTTTAAATTGAATGCTGAGCGATGTTGAAAACGTGGGAATCGTGTTTTTGCGCTCTGAAAGTGTTGAAAACCGTGTTTCTGGCAATATAGTTGAAACTGCACGTTGAATGATGTTAAAACCCAGGAATCGTGTTTTTGCGCTCTGAAAGTGTCGAAAACAGGATTTCTCGCAATATCATTGAAACTGCACGTTGAATGATGTTAAAACCCAGGAATCGCGTTTTTGCGCTCTGAAAGTGTCGAAAACAGTGTTTCTGATGCACTTCTGGAACATGAATGCTGTGTGTTGTTCAAAGCTGGGAACAGAGTTTTTGGTCTTGGAGAGTGTGAAAATTGTGTTTCTGACAGTCTACTGAAATCTGAATGCTGAGTGTTGTTCAAAGCTGAGAACAGAGTTTTTGGGCTCTGAGTGACTCCAAAAACCTTTCCAGGCATTCTCCTTTAAATTGAATGCTGAGCGATGTTGAAAACGTGGGAATCGTGTTTCTGCGCTCTGAAAGTGTTGAAAACCGTGTTTCTTGCAATATAGATGAAACTGCACGTTGAATGATGTTAAAACCCGGGAATCGCGTTTTTGCGCTCTGAAAGTGTCGAAAACAGGGTTTTTCGCAATATCATTGAAACTGCACGCTGAATGATGTTAAAACCCAGGAATCGCGTTTTTGCGTTGTGAAAGTGTAGAAAACGGCGTTTCTGATGCACTTCTGGAAAATGAATGCTGTGTGTTGTTCAAAGCTGGGAACAGAGTTTTTGGGCTTGGAGAGTGTGAAAATTGTGTTTCTGACAGTCTACTGAAATCTGAATGCTGAGTATTGTTCAAAGCTGAGAACAGAGTTTTTGGGCTCTGAGTGACTCCAAAAACCTTTCCAGGCATTCTCCTTTAAATTGAATGCTGAGCGATGTTGAAAACTTGGGAATCGTGTTTTTGCGCTGTGAAAGTGTTGAAAACTGTGTTTCTGGCAATATAGTTGAAACTGCACGCTGAATGATGTTAAAACCCGGGAATCGTGTTTTTGCGTTGTGAAAGTGTTGAAAACCGTGTTTCTGGCAATATAGTTGAAACTGCACGTTGAATGATGTTAAAACCCAGGAATCGCGTTTTTGCGCTCTGAAAGTGTCGAAAACAGGGTTTTTCGCAATATCATTGAAACTGCACGCTGAATGATGTTAAAACCCGGGAATCGCGTTTATGCGTTGTGAAAGTGTCGAAAACGGCGTTTCTGATGCACTTCTGGAAAATGAATGCTGTGTGTTGTTCAAAGCTGGGAACAGAGTTTTTGGGCTTGGAGAGTGTGAAAATTGTGTTTCTGACAGTCTACTGAAATCTGAATGCTGAGTATTGTTCAAAGCTGAGAACAGAGTTTTTGGGCTCTGAGTGACTCCAAAAACCTTTCCAGGCATTCTCCTTTAAATTGAATGCTGAGCGATGTTGAAAACGTGGGAATCGTGTTTTTGCGCTCTGAAAGTGTTGAAAACTGTGTTTCTGGCAATATAGTTGAAACTGCACGCTGAATGATGTTAAAACCCGGGAATCGCGTTTTTGCGTTGTGAAAGTGTCGAAAACTGCGTTTCTGATGCACTTCTGGAAAATGAATGCTGTGTGTTGTTCAAAGCTGGGAACAGAGTTTTTGGGCTTGGAGAGTGTGAAAATTTTGTTTCTGACAGTCTACTGAAATCTGAATGCTGAGTATTGTTCAAAGCTGAGAACAGAGTTTTTGGGCTTGGAGAGTGTGAAAATTGTGTTTCTGGCAGTCTACTGAAATCTGAATGCTGAGTATTGTTCAAAGCTGAGAACAGAGTTTTTGGGCTTGGAGAGTGTGAAAATTGTGTTTCTGACAGTCTACTGAAATCTGAATGCTGAGTATTGTTCAAAGCTGAGAACAGAGTTTTTGGGCTCTGAGTGACTCCAAAAACCTTTTCAGGCATTCTCCTTTAAATTGAATGCTGAGCGATGTTGAAAACGTGGGAATCGTGTTTTTGCGCTCTGAAAGTGTTGAAAACCGTGTTTCTGGCAATATAGTTGAAACTGCACGTTGAATGATGTTAAAACCCCGGAATCGCGTTTTTGCGCTCTGAAAGTGTCGAAAACAGCGTTTCTGATGCACTTCTGGAACATGAATGCTGTGTGTTGTTCAAAGCTGGGAACAGAGTTTTTGGGCTTGGAGAGTGTGAAAATTGTGTTTCTGACAGTCTACTGAAATCTGAATGCTGAGTATTGTTCAAAGCTGAGAACAGAGTTTTTGGGCTTGGAGAGTGTGAAAATTGTGTTTCTGGCAGTCTACTGAAATCTGAATGCTGAGTATTGTTCAAAGCTGAGAACAGAGTTTTTGGGCTCTGAGTGACTCCAAAAACCTTTCCAGGCATTCTCCTTTAAATTGAATGCTGAGCGATGTTGAAAACGTGGGAATCGTGTTTTTGCGCTCTGAAAGTGTTGAAAACCGTGTTTCTGGCAATATAGTTGAAACTGCACGTTGAATGATGTTAAAACCCAGGAATCGCGTTTTTGCGCTCTGAAAGTGTCGAAAACAGGGTTTCTCACAATATCATTGAAACTGCACGCTGAATGATGTTAAAACCCGGGAATCGCGTTTTTGCGTTGTTAAAGTGTCGAAAACAGCGTTTCTGATGCACTTCTGGAAAATGAATGCTGTGTGTTGTTCAAAGCTGGGAACAGAGTTTTTGGGCTTGGAGAGTGTGAAAATTGTGTTTCTGACAGTCTACTGAAATCTGAATGCTGAGTATTGTTCAAAGCTGAGAACAGAGTTTTTGGGCTCTGAGTGACTCCAAGAACCTTTCCAGACATTCTCCTTTAAATTGAATGCTGAGCGATGTTGAAAACGTGGGAATCGTGTTTTTGCGCTCTGAAAGTGTTGAAAACCGTGTTTCTGGCAATATAGTTGAAACTGCACGCTGAATGATGTTAAAACCCAGGAATCGCGTTTTTGCGCTCTGAAAGTGTCGAAAACAGCTTTTCTGATGCACTTCTGGAAAATGAGTGCTGTGTGTTGTTCAAAGCTGGGAACAGAGTTTTTGGGCTTGGAGAGGGTGAAAATTGTGTTTCTGGCAGTCTACTGAAATCTGAATGCTGAGTATTGTTCAAAGCTGAGAACAGAGTTTTTGGGCTCTGAGTGACTCCAAAAACCTTTCCAGGCATTCTCCTTTAAATTGAATGCTGAGCGATGTTGAAAACGTGGGAATCGTGTTTTTGCGCTCTGAAAGTGTTGAAAACCGTGTTTCTGGCAATATAGTTGAAACTGCACGTTGAATGATGTTAAAACCCAGGAATCGCGTTTTTGCGCTCTGAAAGTGTCGAAAACAGGATTTCTCGCAATATCATTGAAACTGCACGCTGAATGATGTTAAATCCCGGGAATCGCGTTTTTGCGTTGTGAAAGTGTAGAAAACGGCGTTTCTGATGCACTTCTGGAAAATGAATGCTGTGTGTTGTTCAAAGCTGGGAACAGAGTTTTTGGGCTTGGAGAGTGTGAAAATTGTGTTTCTGACAGTCTACTGAAATCTGAATGCTGAGTGTTGTTCAAAGCTGAGAACAGAGTTTTTGGGCTATGAGTGACTCCAAAAACCTTTCCAGGCATTCTCCTTTAAATTGAATGCTGAGCGATGTTGAAAACGTGGGAATCGTGTTTTTGCACTCTGAAAGTGTTGAAAACCGTGTTTCTGGCAATATAGTTGAAACTGCACGTTGAATGATGTTAAAACCCAGGAATCGCGTTTTTGCGCTCTGAAAGTGTCGAAAACAGCTTTTCTGATGCACTTCTGGAAAATGAGTGCTGTGTGTTGTTCAAAGCTGGGAACAGAGTTTTTGGGCTTGGAGAAGGTGAAAATTGTGTTTCTGACAGTCTACTGCAATCTGAATGCTGAGTATTGTTCAAAGCTGAGAACAGAGTTTTTGGGCTCTGAGTGACTCCAAAAACCTTTCCAGGCATTCTCCTTTAAATTGAATGCTGAGCGATGTTGAAAACGTGGGAATCGTGTTTCTGCGCTCTGAAAGTGTTGAAAACCGTGTTTCTTGCAATATAGATGAAACTGCACGTTGAATGATGTTAAAACCCGAGAATCGCGTTTTTGCGCTCTGAAAGTGTCGAAAACAGGGTTTTTCGCAATATCATTGAAACTGCACGCTGAATGATGTTAAAACCCAGGAATCGCGTTTTTGCGTTGTGAAAGTGTAGAAAACGGCGTTTCTGATGCACTTCTGGAAAATGAATGCTGTGTGTTGTTCAAAGCTGGGAACAGAGTTTTTGGGCTTGGAGAGTGTGAAAATTGTGTTTCTGACAGTCTACTGAAATCTGAATGCTGAGTATTGTTCAAAGCTGAGAACAGAGTTTTTGGGCTCTGAGTGACTCCAAAAACCTTTCCAGGCATTCTCCTTTAAATTGAATGCTGAGCGATGTTGAAAACGTGGGAATCGTGTTTTTGCGCTCTGAAAGTGTTGAAAACTGTGTTTCTGGCAATATAGTTGAAACTGCACGCTGAATGATGTTAAAACCCGGGAATCGTGTTTTTTGCGTTGTGAAAGTGTCGAAAACTGCGTTTCTGATGCACTTCTGGAAAATGAATGCTGTGTGTTGTTCAAAGCTGGGAACAGAGTTTTTGGGCTTGGAGAGTGTGAAAATTGTGTTTCTGACAGTCTACTGAAATCTGAATGCTGAGTGTTGTTCAAAGCTGAGAACAGAGTTTTTGGGCTCTGAGAGACTCCAAAAACCTTTTCAGGCATTCTCCTTTAAATTGAATGCTGAGCGATGTTGAAAACGTGGGAATCGTGTTTTTGCGCTCTGAAAGTGTTGAAAACCGTGTTTCTGGCAATATAGTTGAAAATGCACGTTGAATGATGTTAAAACCCAGGAATCGCGTTTTTGCGCTCTGAAAGTGTCGAAAACAGGGTTTCTCGCAATATCATTGAAACTGCACGCTGAATGATGTTAAAACCCGGGAATCGCGTTTTTGCGTTGTGAAAGTGTCGAAAACGGCGTTTCTGATGCACTTCTGGAAAATGAATGCTGTGTGTTGTTCAAAGCTGGGAACAGAGTTTTTGGGCTTGGAGAGTGTGAAAATTGTGTTTCTGACAGTCTACTGAAATCTGAATGCTGAGTGTTGTTCAAAGCTGAGAACAGAGTTTTTGGGCTCTGAGTGACTCCAAAAACCTTTCCAGGCATTCTCCTTTAAATTGAATGCTGACCGATGTTGAAAACGTGGGAATCGTGTTTTTGCGCTCTGAAAGTGTTGAAAACTGTGTTTCTGGAAATATAGTTGAAACTGCACGTTGAATGATGTTAAAATCCAGGAATCGCGTTTTTGCGCTCTGAAAGTGTCGAAAACAGGGTTTTTCGCAATATCATTGAAACTGCACGCTGAATGATGTTAAAACCCGGGAATCGCGTTTGTGCGTTGTGAAAGTGTCGAAAACGGCGTTTCTGATGCACTTCTGGAAAATGAATGCTGTGTGTTGTTCAAAGCTGGGAACAGAGTTTTTGGGCTTGGAGAGTGTGAAAATTGTGTTTCTGACAGTCTACTGAAATCTGAATGCTGAGTATTGTTCAAAGCTGAGAACAGAGTTTTTGGGCTCTGAGTGACTCCAAAAACCTTTCCAGGCATTCTCCTTTAAATTGAATGCTGAGCGATGTTGAAAACGTGGGAATCGTGTTATTGCGCTCTGAAAGTGTTGAAAACCGTGTTTCTGGCAATATAGTTGAAACTGCACGCTGAATGATGTTAAAACCCGGGAATCGCGTTTTTGCGTTGTGAAAGTGTCGAAAACTGTGTTTCTGATGCACTTCTGGAAAATGAATGCTGTGTGTTGTTCAAAGCTGGGAACAGAGTTTTTGGGCTTGGAGAGTGTGAAAATTGTGTTTCTGACAGTCTACTGAAATCTGAATGCTGAGTGTTGTTCAAAGCTGAGAACAGAGTTTTTGGGCTCTGAGAGACTCCAAAAACCTTTTCAGGCATTCTCCTTTAAATTGAATGCTGAGCGATGTTGAAAACGTGGGAATCGTGTTTTTGCGCTCTGAAAGTGTTGAAAACCGTGTTTCTGGCAATATAGTTGAAAATGCACGTTGAATGATGTTATAACCCAGGAATCGCGTTTTTTGCGCTCTGAAAGTGTCGAAAACAGGGTTTCTCGCAATATCATTGAAACTGCACGTTGAATGATGTTAAAACCCCGGAATCGCGTTTTTGCGCTCTGAAAGTGTCGAAAACAGCGTTTCTGATGCACTTCTGGAACATGAATGCTGTGTGTTGTTCAAAGCTGGGAACAGAGTTTTTGGGCTTGGAGAGTGTGAAAATTGTGTTTCTGACAGTCTACTGAAATCTGAATGCTGAGTATTGTTCAAAGCTGAGAACAGAGTTTTTGGGCTTGGAGAGTGTGAAAATTGTGTTTCTGGCAGTCTACTGAAATCTGAATGCTGAGTATTGTTCAAAGCTGAGAACAGAGTTTTTGGGCTCTGAGTGACTCCAAAAACCTTTTCAGGCATTCTCCTTTAAATTGAATGCTGAGCGATGTTGAAAACGTGGGAATCGTGTTTTTGCGCTCTGAAAGTGTTGAAAACCGTGTTTCTGGCAATATAGTTGAAACTGCACGTTGAATGATGTTAAAACCCAGGAATCGCGTTTTTGCGCTCTGAAAGTGTCGAAAACAGGATTTCTCGCAATATCATTGAAACTGCACGCTGAATGATGTTAAATCCCGGGAATCGCGTTTTTGCGTTGTGAAAGTGTAGAAAACGGCGTTTCTGATGCACTTCTGGAAAATGAATGCTGTGTGTTGTTCAAAGCTGGGAACAGAGTTTTTGGGCTTGGAGAGTGTGAAAATTGTGTTTCTGACAGTCTACTGAAATCTGAATGCTGAGTGTTGTTCAAAGCTGAGAACAGAGTTTTTGGGCTATGAGTGACTCCAAAAACCTTTCCAGGCATTCTCCTTTAAATTGAATGCTGAGCGATGTTGAAAACGTGGGAATCGTGTTTTTGCACTCTGAAAGTGTTGAAAACCGTGTTTCTGGCAATATAGTTGAAACTGCACGTTGAATGATGTTAAAACCCAGGAATCGCGTTTTTGCGCTCTGAAAGTGTCGAAAACAGCTTTTCTGATGCACTTCTGGAAAATGAGTGCTGTGTGTTGTTCAAAGCTGGGAACAGAGTTTTTGGGCTTGGAGAAGGTGAAAATTGTGTTTCTGACAGTCTACTGCAATCTGAATGCTGAGTATTGTTCAAAGCTGAGAACAGAGTTTTTGGGCTCTGAGTGACTCCAAAAACCTTTCCAGGCATTCTCCTTTAAATTGAATGCTGAGCGATGTTGAAAACGTGGGAATCGTGTTTCTGCGCTCTGAAAGTGTTGAAAACCGTGTTTCTTGCAATATAGATGAAACTGCACGTTGAATGATGTTAAAACCCGGGAATCGCGTTTTTGCGCTCTGAAAGTGTCGAAAACAGGGTTTTTCGCAATATCATTGAAACTGCACGCTGAATGATGTTAAAACCCAGGAATCGCGTTTTTGCGTTGTGAAAGTGTAGAAAACGGCGTTTCTGATGCACTTCTGGAAAATGAATGCTGTGTGTGTCAGTGCTCCGCCCCCTTAGCTGTCGAGTTTTTGTTTTTTCCTTTGCCCATGTGCTTTTGTTTTCCCTGTGTTTTGGTCCTGCCCCGCTCCCCGCCCGGTCTCCGCCCGCCTGATTGCCTGTACACCTGCTTCCCATTCCCTCGTCTGCCCTGCCCTATATCTTCCCTGCTTTTCCCTGTCCTGTTGCTAGTTCGTCACAGTGTTTTTCGCCTGTTTCGTCCCCGCGTTTGCTTTATGCTTCTGTCTGCCTGTTTCCCGTTTTTCGACCCTGCTTGTACCCTGACCTCGTTTTTGCCTGCCTCCTTGCCTTGTTCGCTTGATTGTCTGCCTGTCCGGTTCCCCGACCTTGCCTGCTCCGATTTCCCGATCCTCGCTCTGTCCACGGACTGTCTCCCGGTTTTCGACCCTGCTTGTTTTCGGATTAGCGAATTGCCTGACGATTCCATTAAAGACGCACGGAACCCGACGCTCCCGCGGTCCGCGCCTGAGTCCCTGCCTGAGCCCCGACAGTACGAACTAGCCACCATGGACTCAGCGGACCTACCCCAGCTGCGGGCTGCACTAGAGCTGCAGGGCGCGTTGTTGGGGGGGCACCAATCCCAGCTGGGAACCATCGGCCGGTCCCTGGAGGGCCTCGCTGCTAGCCTCGCCAGCGTCACGTCCCAGCTGCAACAGTTGCAGCTGAGCCAGGGTAATCGCTTCTCGCTGCCTGCGGCAGCTCCCCCTCCAGCTTCTCCAGCACCCCCGAGCCGGGAGCCTCGTCTGCCTCCTCCCGAGTCATACGCGGGGGATCCAGGAACCTGTCGGTCGTTCCTCTCCCAGTGCTCCCTGGTTTTCGAACTGCAGCCCTCCACGTTTCCCACGGACCGGGCGAAGATCGCTTACGTCATTACCCTGCTGACGGGACGTGCCAGGGAGTGGGGCACTGCGGTCTGGGACGCCGGCGTTTCTTTCTGCCATTCCTTCACGGTCTTTGCTGAGGAGATGAGGAGGGTCTTCGACCGATCCAGACACGGTCGCGAGGCTGCAAGGGAGATGCTCAGGATTCGCCAGGGGCGCCGGTCAGTTTCGGATTTTGCGATCGAGTTCCGCACTCTCGCTGCCACTAGTGGCTGGAACACAGCGGCGCAATACGACGCCTTTCTCCACGGCCTTTCGGAGTCCATCAAGGACGAGCTGGCCACCCGAGAACTGCCGGCCAGCTTTGACGCCCTGGTGGATCTGGCCATCCGCGTCGACCAGCGCCTGTCGCAGCGATGCCGGGAGAGAGGAGCCAGTGGACTGCTGAGCCCCTTCCAAGAACTGCCCGCACCGGTTGCGCGTAGCCCCGCCGTTCTGCCGCCTACCTCCCCGGCGCCGATGCAAGTAGACCGCACTTGCATGACTCGCCTGTCCCCTGCCGAGCGACAGAGGAGGATCAGCGCCGGAGCCTGCCTGTACTGCGGTCAGCCAGGGCATTTCGTGGCGACCTGCCCCGTTAAAAGCCTGCGCTCACCCGTAGCAAGGGGAGTACAGGTGAGCGTGACCCCTTTAAATCAGCCTCCTGAGATCCGCCCTCTTTTTTCGGCCACTCTGCTCATCAGGGGTCGATCCCACGCTGTCTCTGTTTTAATCGATTCGGGGGCCGACGGGAGTTTCATTGATGCCGGCTTAGCGGCCCGATTGCAGCTGCCCCGTGTCCCGCTGCGCTCTCCGCTAGAAGCCCACGCCATCACCGGGGCCCCGCTGGTCCGCATCACTCACGCCACCCCTCCTGTGAGTTTCCTCATCTCCGGCAACCATCGCGAGGAGATCGTTCTACACGTATTAGACACCCCACAAGCTTCCGTGGTCCTGGGCCATCCCTGGCTCGCTCGGCACAACCCCCACGTTGACTGGCAGGGCAACAAGATTCTGGGCTGGAGCCCGTTCTGCCACTCCCACTGTCTTCGCGATGCTCTGGCTCCCGCGTCGCTAGACGCTCCCTCGCCCGAGGAATTCCCGGATCTGTCGGCAGTGCCGCCGGAGTACCTGGACTTGAAGCCGGTGTTCAGTAAGTCCCGCGCCACCTCGCTTCCTCCGCAACGCCTACCACCTGATCCGTATCCGTGAGGGAGACGAGTGGAAGACTGCCTTCAACACTTCTTCCGGGCACTATGAATATCTGGTCATGCCATTCGGTCTGACGAATTCCCCAGCTGTGTTCCAGTCACTGGTAAACGATGTCCTCCGTGACATGCTGAACCAGTATGTGTTCGTTTACCTGGACGACATACTCGTCTTCTCCCGTTCCTTACCCGAACACGTCCAGCATGTCCGTCGGGTTCTCCAGCGCCTGCTGGAGAACCACCTGTATGTCAAGGCAGAGAAATGCGAATTTCATCGGGACACCGTCTCCTTCCTGGGTTTCGTGATCACGGCGGGTAACATCCAAATGGACCAGCAGAAGGTGCGAGCTGTAGAGGAGTGGCCTCGCCCCACTTCCCGTCGAGAGCTGCAGCGCTTCCTCGGCTTTGCTAACTTTTACCGCCGCTTCATTCGGAATTACAGTACGATAGCGGCTCCCCTCACTGCCTTGACATCAGTTAACAGGGCATTTACCTGGTCCCAGGGAGCGGAGGAGGCGTTCCGCAACCTGAAGGGCCGCTTCACTTCAGCGCCCATTCTGACCCAGCCCGATCCTGCCCGGCAGTTCATCGTGGAGGTGGATGCCTCAGACGTGGGAGTGGGGGCAGTCCTGTCTCAGCGCTCTGCCACCGACAGCAAACTCCACCCCTGCGCTTACTACTCCCATCGCCTCTCGCCCACGGAGCGCAATTACGACATCGGCGATCGGGAGCTACTAGCAGTTAAACTGGCGCTGGAGGAGTGGAGGCATTGGCTGGAGGGGGCAAAGACGCCGTTCCTGGTATGGACAGATCATAAGAACTTGGAGTATATCAGGTCGGCTAAGCGTCTGAACCCCCGACAGGCCCGCTGGTCTCTGCTTTTTTCCCGGTTCAACTTTACTCTGTCCTACCGACCGGGAACCAAGAATGGGAAACCCGACGCCCTGTCTCGCCAGTTCGCGCCAGCAGACGAGACTCCGGAACCCAGCACCATTTTACCTGCCCGATGCTTGGTTGCAGCGGCACAATGGGACATTGAGAACGTCGTCCACGCCGCCCTCCGGACCGAACCAGGTCCTAGCTCCTGCCCCCCTAATCGCCTCTTTGTTCCGCGTTCTGTCCGCTCTCAGGTCTTGCAATGGGGGCACTCGTCCCGACTCGCCTGCCATCCCGGCGCCAGACGCACGGCGGCATTCATCAGTCGGCGGTTCTGGTGGCCCACCATGAAGGAGGACGTCCGCAGCTTTGTTTCTGCCTGCTCGGTCTGCGCCCGAAACAAGAGATCTAACCAGCCGCCCGCTGGCCTGCTGCAACCCCTGCCAGTTCCCCGACGACCCTGGTCCCACATCGCTCTGGATTTCGTCACCGGTCTGCCCACCTCTGACGGTAACACCGCCATCCTCACCATCGTAGATCGGTTTTCCAAGTCCGTTCACTTCGTCCCACTCCCAAAACTCCCCTCTGCCAGAGAAACAGCCCAACTGCTTATCCACCACGTGTTCCGGCTACATGGGCTGCCCACAGACGTGGTGTCCGACCGGGGCCCCCAGTTCACCTCTCACTTCTGGAGGGCTTTTTGCAGGCTGCTGGGTGCCACGGTCAGTTTGTCGTCTGGGTTCCACCCCCAGTCCAACGGCCAGTCCGAGCGGGCGAACCAGCAATTGGAGACCGTACTGCGGTGTCTCACCTCCCAGGAGCCGTCAGCATGGAGCCAGCAACTGCCCTGGGTGGAATACGCCATTAACTCCCTGCCCTCATCATCGTCGGGACTGTCCCCTTTCCAGTGCTGTCTAGGGTACCAGCCTCCCCTGTTCCCAGCCCAGGAGGAGGAGGTCGGCGTCCCCTCGGCAGCTGCCTTCATCCGGCGATGTCGCCGCACCTGGAAACGTGCACGGCTCGCCCTGCTTCGCTCCTCAGCGCAGATTAAGCGGCTCGCCGATCGCCACCGTTCCAGAGCCCCCCGCTATCGCTTGGGGCAGCGGGTGTGGCTTTCCACTAGGGATCTTCCCCTCAGGACGGATTCCCGCAAGCTCACACCCCGCTACATCGGCCCCTTTCCTATTGCCAAGGTGATTGGTCCCGTAGCGGTTCGGCTCAAGCTCCCGCTCTCGCTCCGTCGGATCCACCCCACCTTCCATGTCTCCAGAGTCAAGCCTGTCGTCAGTAGCCCCCTCTGCCCGGCTCCGAGGGCTCCTCCGCCGCCTCGCCTGATCGACGGAACGGAGGCTTACACCGTGCGCCGCCTGCTAAAGGTCCGGCGCCGGGGACGGGGATTCCAGTACCTGGTGGACTGGGAGGGCTACGGTCCTGAGGAGAGGTGTTGGGTCCCTGCCAGGGACATCCTGGATCCTGCCCTCATCAGGGACTTCCACCGCCGGCATCCTGGCGCACCCGCTGGGACGCCTGGGGGCGTCCGTAGAGGGGGGGGTACTGTCAGTGCTCCGCCCCCTTAGCTGTCGAGTTTTTGTTTTTTCCTTTGCCCATGTGCTTTTGTTTTCCCTGTGTTTTGGTCCTGCCCCGCTCCCCGCCCGGTCTCCGCCCGCCTGATTGCCTGTACACCTGCTTCCCATTCCCTCGTCTGCCCTGCCCTATATCTTCCCTGCTTTTCCCTGTCCTGTTGCTAGTTCGTCACAGTGTTTTTCGCCTGTTTCGTCCCCGCGTTTGCTTTATGCTTCTGTCTGCCTGTTTCCCGTTTTTCGACCCTGCTTGTACCCTGACCTCGTTTTTGCCTGCCTCCTTGCCTTGTTCGCTTGATTGTCTGCCTGTCCGGTTCCCCGACCTTGCCTGCTCCGATTTCCCGATCCTCGCTCTGTCCACGGACTGTCTCCCGGTTTTCGACCCTGCTTGTTTTCGGATTAGCGAATTGCCTGACGATTCCATTAAAGACGCACGGAACCCGACGCTCCCGCGGTCCGCGCCTGAGTCCCTGCCTGAGCCCCGACAGTGTGTTGTTCAAAGCTGGGAACAGAGTTTTTGGGCTCTGAGTGACTCCAAAAACCTTTTCAGGCATTCTCCTTTAAATTGAATGCTGAGCGATGTTGAAAACGTGGGAATCGTGTTTTTGCGCTCTGAAAGTGTTGAAAACCGTGTTTCTGGCAATATAGTTGAAACTGCACGTTGAATGATGTTAAAACCCAGGAATCGTGTTTTTGCGCTCTGAAAGTGTCGAAAACAGGATTTCTCGCAATATCATTGAAACTGCACGTTGAATGATGTTAAAACCCAGGAATCGCGTTTTTGCGCTCTGAAAGTGTCGAAAACAGTGTTTCTGATGCACTTCTGGAACATGAATGCTGTGTGTTGTTCAAAGCTGGGAACAGAGTTTTTGGTCTTGGAGAGTGTGAAAATTGTGTTTCTGACAGTCTACTGAAATCTGAATGCTGAGTGTTGTTCAAAGCTGGGAACAGAGTTTTTGGGCTTGGAGAGGGTGAAAATTGTGTTTCTGGCAGTCTACTGAAATCTGAATGCTGAGTATTGTTCAAAGCTGAGAACAGAGTTTTTGGGCTCTGAGTGACTCCAAAAACCTTTCCAGGCATTCTCCTTTAAATTGAATGCTGAGCGATGTTGAAAACGTGGGAATCGTGTTTTTGCGCTCTGAAAGTGTTGAAAACCGTGTTTCTGGCAATATAGTTGAAACTGCACGTTGAATGATGTTAAAACCCAGGAATCGCGTTTTTGCGCTCTGAAAGTGTCGAAAACAGGATTTCTCGCAATATCATTGAAACTGCACGCTGAATGATGTTAAATCCCGGGAATCGCGTTTTTGCGTTGTGAAAGTGTAGAAAACGGCGTTTCTGATGCACTTCTGGAAAATGAATGCTGTGTGTTGTTCAAAGCTGGGAACAGAGTTTTTGGGCTTGGAGAGTGTGAAAATTGTGTTTCTGACAGTCTACTGAAATCTGAATGCTGAGTGTTGTTCAAAGCTGAGAACAGAGTTTTTGGGCTATGAGTGACTCCAAAAACCTTTCCAGGCATTCTCCTTTAAATTGAATGCTGAGCGATGTTGAAAACGTGGGAATCGTGTTTTTGCACTCTGAAAGTGTTGAAAACCGTGTTTCTGGCAATATAGTTGAAACTGCACGTTGAATGATGTTAAAACCCAGGAATCGCGTTTTTGCGCTCTGAAAGTGTCGAAAACAGCTTTTCTGATGCACTTCTGGAAAATGAGTGCTGTGTGTTGTTCAAAGCTGGGAACAGAGTTTTTGGGCTTGGAGAAGGTGAAAATTGTGTTTCTGACAGTCTACTGCAATCTGAATGCTGAGTATTGTTCAAAGCTGAGAACAGAGTTTTTGGGCTCTGAGTGACTCCAAAAACCTTTCCAGGCATTCTCCTTTAAATTGAATGCTGAGCGATGTTGAAAACGTGGGAATCGTGTTTCTGCGCTCTGAAAGTGTTGAAAACCGTGTTTCTTGCAATATAGATGAAACTGCACGTTGAATGATGTTAAAACCCGAGAATCGCGTTTTTGCGCTCTGAAAGTGTCGAAAACAGGGTTTTTCGCAATATCATTGAAACTGCACGCTGAATGATGTTAAAACCCAGGAATCGCGTTTTTGCGTTGTGAAAGTGTAGAAAACGGCGTTTCTGATGCACTTCTGGAAAATGAATGCTGTGTGTTGTTCAAAGCTGGGAACAGAGTTTTTGGGCTTGGAGAGTGTGAAAATTGTGTTTCTGACAGTCTACTGAAATCTGAATGCTGAGTATTGTTCAAAGCTGAGAACAGAGTTTTTGGGCTCTGAGTGACTCCAAAAACCTTTCCAGGCATTCTCCTTTAAATTGAATGCTGAGCGATGTTGAAAACGTGGGAATCGTGTTTTTGCGCTCTGAAAGTGTTGAAAACTGTGTTTCTGGCAATATAGTTGAAACTGCACGCTGAATGATGTTAAAACCCGGGAATCGTGTTTTTGCGTTGTGAAAGTGTCGAAAACTGCGTTTCTGATGCACTTCTGGAAAATGAATGCTGTGTGTTGTTCAAAGCTGGGAACAGAGTTTTTGGGCTTGGAGAGTGTGAAAATTGTGTTTCTGACAGTCTACTGAAATCTGAATGCTGAGTGTTGTTCAAAGCTGAGAACAGAGTTTTTGGGCTCTGAGAGACTCCAAAAACCTTTTCAGGCATTCTCCTTTAAATTGAATGCTGAGCGATGTTGAAAACGTGGGAATCGTGTTTTTGCGCTCTGAAAGTGTTGAAAACCGTGTTTCTGGCAATATAGTTGAAAATGCACGTTGAATGATGTTAAAACCCAGGAATCGCGTTTTTGCGCTCTGAAAGTGTCGAAAACAGGGTTTCTCGCAATATCATTGAAACTGCACGCTGAATGATGTTAAAACCCGGGAATCGCGTTTTTTGCGTTGTGAAAGTGTCGAAAACGGCGTTTCTGATGCACTTCTGGAAAATGAATGCTGTGTGTTGTTCAAAGCTGGGAACAGAGTTTTTGGGCTTGGAGAGTGTGAAAATTGTGTTTCTGACAGTCTACTGAAATCTGAATGCTGAGTATTGTTCAAAGCTGAGAACAGAGTTTTTGGGCTCTGAGTGACTCCAAAAACCTTTCCAGGCATTCTCCTTCAAATTGAATGTTGACCGATGTTGAAAACGTGGGAATCGTGTTTTTGCGCTCTGAAAGTGTTGAAAACTGTGTTTCTGGAAATATAGTTGAAACTGCACGTTGAATGATGTTAAAATCCAGGAATCGCGTTTTTGCGCTCTGAAAGTGTCGAAAACAGGGTTTTTCGCAATATCATTGAAACTGCACGCTGAATGATGTTAAAACCCGGGAATCGCGTTTGTGCGTTGTGAAAGTGTAGAAAACGGCGTTTCTGATGCACTTCTGGAAAATGAATGCTGTGTGTTGTTCAAAGCTGGGAACAGAGTTTTTGGGCTTGGAGAGTGTGAAAATTGTGTTTCTGACAGTCTACTGAAATCTGAATGCTGAGTATTGTTCAAAGCTGAGAACAGAGTTTTTGGGCTCTGAGTGACTCCAAAAACCTTTCCAGGCATTCTCCTTTAAATTGAATGCTGAGCGATGTTGAAAACGTGGGAATCGTGTTATTGCGCTCTGAAAGTGTTGAAAACCGTGTTTCTGGCAATATAGTTGAAACTGCACGCTGAATGATGTTAAAACCCGGGAATCGCGTTTTTGCGTTGTGAAAGTGTCGAAAACTGTGTTTCTGATGCACTTCTGGAAAATGAATGCTGTGTGTTGTTCAAAGCTGGGAACAGAGTTTTTGGGCTTGGAGAGTGTGAAAATTGTGTTTCTGACAGTCTACTGAAATCTGAATGCTGAGTGTTGTTCAAAGCTGAGAACAGAGTTTTTGGGCTCTGAGTGACTCCAAAAACCTTTTCAGGCATTCTCCTTTAAATTGAATGCTGAGCGATGTTGAAAACGTGGGAATCGTGTTTTTGCGCTCTGAAAGTGTTGAAAACCGTGTTTCTGGCAATATAGTTGAAAATGCACGTTGAATGATGTTATAACCCAGGAATCGCGTTTTTGCGCTCTGAAAGTGTCGAAAACAGGGTTTCTCGCAATATCATTGAAACTGCACGTTGAATGATGTTAAAACCCCGGAATCGCGTTTTTGCGCTCTGAAAGTGTCGAAAACAGCGTTTCTGATGCACTTCTGGAACATGAATGCTGTGTGTTGTTCAAAGCTGGGAACAGAGTTTTTGGGCTTGGAGAGTGTGAAAATTGTGTTTCTGACAGTCTACTGAAATCTGAATGCTGAGTATTGTTCAAAGCTGAGAACAGAGTTTTTGGGCTTGGAGAGTGTGAAAATTGTGTTTCTGGCAGTCTACTGAAATCTGAATGCTGAGTATTGTTCAAAGCTGAGAACAGAGTTTTTGGGCTCTGAGTGACTCCAAAAACCTTTTCAGGCATTCTCCTTTAAATTGAATGCTGAGCGATGTTGAAAACGTGGGAATCGTGTTTTTGCGCTCTGAAAGTGTTGAAAACCGTGTTTCTGGCAATATAGTTGAAACTGCACGTTGAATGATGTTAAAACCCAGGAATCGCGTTTTTGCGCTCTGAAAGTGTCGAAAACAGGATTTCTCGCAATATCATTGAAACTGCACGCTGAATGATGTTAAATCCCGGGAATCGCGTTTTTGCGTTGTGAAAGTGTAGAAAACGGCGTTTCTGATGCACTTCTGGAAAATGAATGCTGTGTGTTGTTCAAAGCTGGGAACAGAGTTTTTGGGCTTGGAGAGTGTGAAAATTGTGTTTCTGACAGTCTACTGAAATCTGAATGCTGAGTGTTGTTCAAAGCTGAGAACAGAGTTTTTGGGCTATGAGTGACTCCAAAAACCTTTCCAGGCATTCTCCTTTAAATTGAATGCTGAGCGATGTTGAAAACGTGGGAATCGTGTTTTTGCACTCTGAAAGTGTTGAAAACCGTGTTTCTGGCAATATAGTTGAAACTGCACGTTGAATGATGTTAAAACCCAGGAATCGCGTTTTTGCGCTCTGAAAGTGTCGAAAACAGCTTTTCTGATGCACTTCTGGAAAATGAGTGCTGTGTGTTGTTCAAAGCTGGGAACAGAGTTTTTGGGCTTGGAGAAGGTGAAAATTGTGTTTCTGACAGTCTACTGCAATCTGAATGCTGAGTATTGTTCAAAGCTGAGAACAGAGTTTTTGGGCTCTGAGTGACTCCAAAAACCTTTCCAGGCATTCTCCTTTAAATTGAATGCTGAGCGATGTTGAAAACGTGGGAATCGTGTTTCTGCGCTCTGAAAGTGTTGAAAACCGTGTTTCTTGCAATATAGATGAAACTGCACGTTGAATGATGTTAAAACCCGGGAATCGCGTTTTTGCGCTCTGAAAGTGTCGAAAACAGGGTTTTTCGCAATATCATTGAAACTGCACGCTGAATGATGTTAAAACCCAGGAATCGCGTTTTTGCGTTGTGAAAGTGTAGAAAACGGCGTTTCTGATGCACTTCTGGAAAATGAATGCTGTGTGTTGTTCAAAGCTGGGAACAGAGTTTTTGGGCTCTGAGTGACTCCAAAAACCTTTTCAGGCATTCTCCTTTAAATTGAATGCTGAGCGATGTTGAAAACGTGGGAATCGTGTTTTTGCGCTCTGAAAGTGTTGAAAACCGTGTTTCTGGCAATATAGTTGAAACTGCACGTTGAATGATGTTAAAACCCAGGAATCGTGTTTTTGCGCTCTGAAAGTGTCGAAAACAGGATTTCTCGCAATATCATTGAAACTGCACGTTGAATGATGTTAAAACCCAGGAATCGCGTTTTTGCGCTCTGAAAGTGTCGAAAACAGTGTTTCTGATGCACTTCTGGAACATGAATGCTGTGTGTTGTTCAAAGCTGGGAACAGAGTTTTTGGTCTTGGAGAGTGTGAAAATTGTGTTTCTGACAGTCTACTGAAATCTGAATGCTGAGTGTTGTTCAAAGCTGAGAACAGAGTTTTTGGGCTCTGAGTGACTCCAAAAACCTTTTCAGGCATTCTCCTTTAAATTGAATGCTGAGCGATGTTGAAAACGTGGGAATCGTGTTTTTGCGCTCTGAAAGTGTTGAAAACCGTGTTTCTGGCAATATAGTTGAAACTGCACGTTGAATGATGTTAAAACCCAGGAATCGCGTTTTTGCGCTCTGAAAGTGTCGAAAACAGGGTTTTTCGCAATATCATTGAAACTGCACGCTGAATGATGTTAAAACCCGGGAATCGCGTTTTTGCGTTGTGAAAGTGTAGAAAACGGCGTTTCTGATGCACTTCTGGAAAATGAATGCTGTGTGTTGTTCAAAGCTGGGAACAGAGTTTTTGGGCTTGGAGAGTGTGAAAATTGTGTTTCTGACAGTCTACTGAAATCTGAATGCTGAGTATTGTTCAAAGCTGAGAACAGAGTTTTTGGGCTCTGAGTGACTCCAAAAACCTTTCCAGGCATTCTCCTTTAAATTGAATGCTGAGCGATGTTGAAAACGTGGGAATCGTGTTTTTGCGCTCTGAAAGTGTTGAAAACTGTGTTTCTGGCAATATAGTTGAAACTGCACGCTGAATGATGTTAAAACCCGGGAATCGCGTTTTTGCATTGTGAAAGTGTCGAAAACTGCGTTTCTGATGCACTTCTGGAAAATGAATGCTGTGTGTTGTTCAAAGCTGGGAACAGAGTTTTTGGGCTTGGAGAGTGTGAAAATTGTGTTTCTGACAGTCTACTGAAATCTGAATGCTGAGTGTTGTTCAAAGCTGAGAACAGAGTTTTTGGGCTCTGAGAGACTCCAAAAACCTTTTCAGGCATTCTCCTTTAAATTGAATGCTGAGCGATGTTGAAAACGTGGGAATCGTGTTTTTGCGCTCTGAAAGTGTTGAAAACCGTGTTTCTGGCAATATAGTTGAAAATGCACGTTGAATGATGTTAAAACTCAGGAATCGCGTTTTTGCGCTCTGAAAGTGTCGAAAACAGGGTTTCTCGCAATATCATTGAAACTGCACGTTGAATGATGTTAAAACCCAGGAATCGCGTTTTTGCGCTCTGAAAGTGTCGAAAACAGCGTTTCTGATGCACTTCTGGAACATGAATGCTGTGTGTTGTTCAAAGCTGGGAACAGAGTTTTTGGTCTTGGAGAGTGTGAAAATTGTGTTTCTGACAGTCTACTGAAATCTGAATGCTGAGTGTTGTTCAAAGCTGAGAACAGAGTTTTTGGGCTCTGAGTGACTCCAAAAACCTTTTCAGGCATTCTCCTTTAAATTGAATGCTGAGCGATGTTGAAAACGTGGGAATCGTGTTTTTGCACTCTGAAAGTGTTGAAAACCGTGTTTCTGGCAATATAGTTGAAACTGCACGTTGAATGATGTTAAAACCCGGGAATCGCGTTTTTGCGCTCTGAAAGTGCCGAAAACAGCTTTTCTGATGCACTTCTGGAAAATGAGTGCAGTGTGTTGTTCAAAGCTGGGAACAGAGTTTTTGGGCTTGGAGAGGGTGAAAATTGTGTTTCTGACAGTCTACTGAAATCTGAATGCTGAGTATTGTTCAAAGCTGAGAACAGAGTTTTTGGGCTCTGAGTGACTCCAAAAACCTTTCCAGGCATTCTCCTTTAAATTGAATGCTGAGCGATGTTGAAAACGTGGGAATCGTGTTTTTGCGCTCTGAAAGTGTTGAAAACCGTGTTTCTGGCAATATAGTTGAAACTGCACGTTGAATGATGTTAAAACACAGGAATCGTGTTTTTGCGCTCTGAAAGTGTCGAAAACAGGATTTCTCGCAATATCATTGAAACTGCACGCTGAATGATGTTAAATCCCGGGAATCGCGTTTTTGCGTTGTGAAAGTGTAGAAAACGGCGTTTCTGATGCACTTCTGGAAAATGAATGCTGTGTGTTGTTTAAAGCTGGGAACAGAGTTTTTGGGCTTGGAGAGTGTGAAAATTGTGTTTCTGACAGTCTACTGAAATCTGAATGCTGAGTGTTGTTCAAAGCTGAGAACAGAGTTTTTGGGCTCTGAGTGACTCCAAAAACCTTTCCAGGCATTCTCCTTTAAATTGAATGCTGAGCGATGTTGAAAACGTGGGAATCGTGTTTTTGCGCTCTGAAAGTGTTGAAAACCGTGTTTCTGGCAATATAGTTGAAACTGCACGCTGAATGATGTTAAAACCCAGGAATCGCGTTTTTGCGCTCTGAAAGTGTCGAAAACAGCTTTTCTGATGCACTTCTGGAAAATGAGTGCTGTGTGTTGTTCAAAGCTGGGAACAGAGTTTTTGGGCTTGGAGAGGGTGAAAATTGTGTTTCTGGCAGTCTACTGAAATCTGAATGCTGAGTATTGTTCAAAGCTGAGAACAGAGTTTTTGGGCTCTGAGTGACTCCAAAAACCTTTCCAGGCATTCTCCTTTAAATTGAATGCTGAGCGATGTTGAAAACGTGGGAATCGTGTTTTTGCGCTCTGAAAGTGTTGAAAACCGTGTTTCTGGCAATATAGTTGAAACTGCACGTTGAATGATGTTAAAACCCAGGAATCGCGTTTTTGCGCTCTGAAAGTGTCGAAAACAGGGTTTCTCGCAATATCATTGAAACTGCACGTTGAATGATGTTAAAACCCAGGAATCGCGTTTTTGCGCTCTGAAAGTGTCGAAAACAGCGTTTCTGATGAACTTCTGGAACATGAATGCTGTGTGTTGTTCAAAGCTGGGAACAGAGTTTTTGGGCTTGGAGAGTGTGAAAATTGTGTTTCTGACAGTCTACTGAAATCTGAATGCTGAGTGTTGTTCAAAGCTGAGAACAGAGTTTTTGGGCTCTGAGTGACTCCAAAAACCTTTTCAGGCATTCTCCTTTAAATTGAATGCTGAGCGATGTTGAAAACGTGGGAATCGTGTTTTTGCGCTCTGAAAGTGTTGAAAAACGTGTTTCTGGCAATATAGTTGAAACTGCACGTTGAATGATGTTAAAACCCGGGAATCGCGTTTTTGCGCTCTGAAAGTGCCGAAAACAGCTTTTCTGATGCACTTCTGGAAAATGAGTGCAGTGTGTTGTTCAAAGCTGGGAACAGAGTTTTTGGGCTTGGAGAGGGTGAAAATTGTGTTTCTGACAGTCTACTGAAATCTGAATGCTGAGTATTGTTCAAAGCTGAGAACAGAGTTTTTGGGCTCTGAGTGACTCCAAAAACCTTTCCAGGCATTCTCCTTTAAATTGAATGCTGAGCGATGTTGAAAACGTGGGAATCGTGTTTTTGCGCTCTGAAAGTGTTGAAAACCGTGTTTCTGGCAATATAGTTGAAACTGCACGTTGAATGATGTTAAAACCCAGGAATCGCGTTTTTGCGCTCTGAAAGTGTCGAAAACAGGGTTTCTCGCAATATCATTGAAACTGCACGCTGAATGATGTTAAAACCCGGGAATCGCGTTTTTGCGCTCTGAAAGTGTCGAAAACAGCTTTTCTGATGCACTTCTGTAAAATGAATGCTGTGTGTTGTTCAAAGCTGGGAACAGAGTTTTTGGGCTTGGAGAGTGTGAAAATTGTGTTTCTGACAGTCTACTGAAATCTGAATGCTGAGTGTTGTTCAAAGCTGAGAACAGAGTTTTTGGGCTCTGAGAGACTCCAAAAACCTTTTCAGGCATTCTCCTTTAAATTGAATGCTGAGCGATGTTGAAAACGTGGGAATCGTGTTTTTGCACTCTGAAAGTGTTGAAAACCGTGTTTCTGGCAATATAGTTGAAACTGCACGTTGAATGATGTTAAAACCCAGGAATCGCGTTTTTGCGCTCTGAAAGTGTCGAAAACAGGGTTTCTCGCAATATCATTGAAACTGCACGCTGAATGATGTTAAAACCAAGGGAATCGCGTTTTTGCGCTCTGAAAGTGTCGAAAACAGCTTTTCTGATGCACTTCTGTAAAATGAATGCTGTGTGTTGTTCAAAGCTGGGAACAGAGTTTTTGGGCTTGGAGAGTGTGAAAATTGTGTTTCTGACAGTCTACTGAAATCTGAATGCTGAGTGTTGTTCAAAGCTGAGAACAGAGTTTTTGGGCTCTGAGTGACTCCAAAAACCTTTTCAGGCATTCTCCTTTAAATTGAATGCTGAGCGATGTTGAAAACGTGGGAATCGTGTTTTTGCGCTCTGAAAGTGTTGAAAACCGTGTTTCTGGCAATATAGTTGAAAATGCACGTTGAATGATGTTAAAACCCAGGAATCGCGTTTTTGCGCTCTGAAAGTGTCGAAAACAGGGTTTCTCGCAATATCATTGAAACTGCACGTTGAATGATGTTAAAACCCAGGAATCGCGTTTTTGCGCTCTGAAAGTGTCGAAAACAGCGTTTCTGATGCACTTCTGGAACATGAATGCTGTGTGTTGTTCAAAGCTGGGAACAGAGTTTTTGGGCTTGGAGAGTGTGAAAATTGTGTTTCTGACAGTCTACTGAAATCTGAATGCTGAGTATTGTTCAAAGCTGGGAACAGAGTTTTTGGGCTTGGAGAGTGTGAAAATTGTGTTTCTGGCAGTCTACTGAAATCTGAATGCTGAGTATTGTTCAAAGCTGAGAACAGAGTTTTTGGGCTCTGAGTGACTCCAAAAACCTTTTCAGGCATTCTCCTTTAAATTGAATGCTGAGCGATGTTGAAAACGTGGGAATCGTGTTTTTGCGCTCTGAAAGTGTTGAAAACCGTGTTTCTGGAAATATAGTTGAAACTGCATGTTGAATGATGTTAAAACCCAGGAATCGCGTTTTTGCGCTCTGAAAGTGTCGAAAACAGGGTTTCTCGCAATATCATTGAAACTGCACGCTGAATGATGTTAAAACCCGGGAATCGCGTTTTTGCGCTCTGAAAGTGTCGAAAACAGCTTTTCTGATGCACTTCTGGAAAATGAATGCTGTGTGTTGTTCAAAGCTGGGAACAGAGTTTTTGGGCTTGGAGAGTGTGAAAATTGTGTTTCTGACAGTCTACTGAAATCTGAATGCTGAGTATTGTTCAAAGCTGAGAACAGAGTTTTTGGGCTCTGAGTGACTCCAAAAACCTTTCCAGGCATTCTCCTTTAAATTGAATGCTGACCGATGTTGAAAGCGTGGGAATCGTGTTTTTGCGCTCTGAAAGTGTTGAAAACTGTGTTTCTGGAAATATAGTTGAAACTGCACGTTGAATGATGTTAAAATCCAGGAATCGCGTTTTTGCGCTCTGAAAGTGTCGAAAACAGGGTTTTTCGCAATATCATTGAAACTGCACGCTGAATGATGTTAAAACCCGGGAATCGCGTTTGTGCGTTGTGAAAGTGTCGAAAACGGCGTTTCTGATGCACTTCTGGAAAATGAATGCTGTGTGTTGTTCAAAGCTGGGAACAGAGTTTTTGGGCTTGGAGAGTGTGAAAATTTTGTTTCTGACAGTCTACTGAAATCTGAATGCTGAGTATTGTTCAAAGCTGAGAACAGAGTTTTTGGGCTCTGAGTGACTCCAAAAACCTTTCCAGGCATTCTCCTTTAAATTGAATGCTGAGCGATGTTGAAAACGTGGGAATCGTGTTTTTGCGCTCTGAAAGTGTTGAAAACTGTGTTTCTGGCAATATAGTTGAAACTGCACGCTGAATGATGTTAAAACCCGGGAATCGCGTTTTTGCGTTGTGAAAGTGTCGAAAACTGCGTTTCTGATGCACTTCTGGAAAATGAATGCTGTGTGTTGTTCAAAGCTGGGAACAGAGTTTTTGGGCTTGGAGAGTGTGAAAATTGTGTTTCTGACAGTCTACTGAAATCTGAATGCTGAGTGTTGTTCAAAGCTGAGAACAGAGTTTTTGGGCTCTGAGAGACTCCAAAAACCTTTTCAGGCATTCTCCTTTAAATTGAATGCTGAGCGATGTTGAAAACGTGGGAATCGTGTTTTTGCGCTCTGAAAGTGTTGAAAACCGTGTTTCTGGCAATATAGTTGAAAATGCACGTTGAATGATGTTATAACCCAGGAATCGCGTTTTTGCGCTCTGAAAGTGTCGAAAACAGGGTTTCTCGCAATATCATTGAAACTGCACGTTGAATGATGTTAAAACCCCGGAATCGCGTTTTTGCGCTCTGAAAGTGTCGAAAACAGCGTTTCTGATGCACTTCGGGAACATGAATGCTGTGTGTTGTTCAAAGCTGGGAACAGAGTTTTTGGGCTTGGAGAGTGTGAAAATTGTGTTTCTGACAGTCTACTGAAATCTGAATGCTGAGTATTGTTCAAAGCTGAGAACAGAGTTTTTGGGCTTGGAGAGTGTGAAAATTGTGTTTCTGGCAGTCTACTGAAATCTGAATGCTGAGTATTGTTCAAAGCTGAGAACAGAGTTTTTGGGCTCTGAGTGACTCCAAAAACCTTTCCAGGCATTCTCCTTTAAATTGAATGCTGAGCGATGTTGAAAACGTGGGAATCGTGTTTTTGCGCTCTGAAAGTGTTGAAAACCGTGTTTCTGGCAATATAGTTGAAACTGCACGTTGAATGATGTTAAAACCCAGGAATCGCGTTTTTGCGCTCTGAAAGTGTCGAAAACAGGGTTTCTCGCAATATCATTGAAACTGCACGTTGAATGATGTTAAAACCCAGGAATCGCGTTTTTGCGCTCTGAAAGTGTCGAAAACAGCGTTTCTGATGCACTTCTGGAAAATGAATGCTGTGTGTTGTTCAAAGCTGGGAACAGAGTTTTTGGTCTTGGAGAGTGTGAAAATTGTGTTTCTGACAGTCTACTGAAAATTGAATGCTGAGTGTTGTTCAAAGCTGAGAACAGAGTTTTTGGGCTCTGAGTGACTCCAAAAACCTTTTCAGGCATTCTCCTTTAAATTGAATGCTGAGCGATGTTGAAAACGTGGGAATCGTGTTTTTGCGCTCTGAAAGTGTTGAAAACCGTGTTTCTGGAAATATAGTTGAAACTGCATGTTGAATGATGTTAAAACCCAGGAATCGCGTTTTTGCGCTCTGAAAGTGTCGAAAACAGGGTTTCTCGCAATATCATTGAAACTGCACGCTGAATGATGTTAAAACCCGGGAATCGCGTTTTTGCGCTCTGAAAGTGTCGAAAACAGCTTTTCTGATGCACTTCTGGAAAATGAATGCTGTGTGTTGTTCAAAGCTGGGAACAGAGTTTTTGGGCTTGGAGAGTGTGAAAATTGTGTTTCTGACAGTCTACTGAAATCTGAATGCTGAGTATTGTTCAAAGCTGAGAACAGAGTTTTTGGGCTCTGAGTGACTCCAAAAACCTTTCCAGGCATTCTCCTTTAAATTGAATGCTGACCGATGTTGAAAACGTGGGAATCGTGTTTTTGCGCTCTGAAAGTGTTGAAAACTGTGTTTCTGGAAATATAGTTGAAACTGCACGTTGAATGATGTTAAAATCC
Organism: Megalops cyprinoides; assembly: GCF_013368585.1. Lineage (NCBI taxonomy): Eukaryota > Metazoa > Chordata > Actinopteri > Elopiformes > Megalopidae > Megalops > Megalops cyprinoides. Next base: position 34,805 of record NW_023494735.1, on the reverse strand, counting down.
AGGAATCGCGTTTTTGCGCTCTGAAAGTGTCGAAAACAGGGTTTTTCGCAATATCATTGAAACTGCACGTTGAATGATGTTAAAACCCAGGAATCGCGTTTTTGCGCTCTGAAAGTGTCGAAAACAGCGTTTCTGATGCACTTCTGGAACATGAATGCTGTGTGTTGTTCAAAGCTGGGAACAGAGTTTTTGGGCTTGGAGAGTGTGAAAATTGTGTTTCTGACAGTCTACTGAAATCTGAATGCTGAGTATTGTTCAAAGCTGGGAACAGAGTTTTTGGGCTTGGAGAGTGTGAAAATTGTGTTTCTGGCAGTCTACTGAAATCTGAATGCTGAGTATTGTTCAAAGCTGAGAACAGAGTTTTTGGGCTCTGAGTGACTCCAAAAACCTTTCCAGGCATTCTCCTTTAAATTGAATGCTGACCGATGTTGAAAACGTGGGAATCGTGTTTTTGCGCTCTGAAAGTGTTGAAAACCGTGTTTCTGGCAATATAGTTGAAAATGCACGTTGAATGATGTTAAAACCCAGGAATCGCGTTTTTGCGCTCTGAAAGTGTCGAAAACAGGGTTTCTCGCAATATCATTGAAACTGCACGTTGAATGATGTTAAAACCCAGGAATCGCGTTTTTGCGCTCTGAAAGTGTCGAAAACAGCGTTTCTGATGCACTTCTGGAACATGAATGCTGTGTGTTGTTCAAAGCTGGGAACAGAGTTTTTGGTCTTGGAGAGTGTGAAAATTGTGTTTCTGACAGTCTACTGAAAATTGAATGCTGAGTGTTGTTCAAAGCTGAGAACAGAGTTTTTGGGCTCTGAGTGACTCCAAAAACCTTTTCAGGCATTCTCCTTTAAATTGAATGCTGAGCGATGTTGAAAACGTGGGAATCGTGTTTTTGCGCTCTGAAAGTGTTGAAAACCGTGTTTCTGGAAATATAGTTGAAACTGCATGTTGAATGATGTTAAAACCCAGGAATCGCGTTTTTGCGCTCTGAAAGTGTCGAAAACAGGGTTTCTCGCAATATCATTGAAACTGCACGCTGAATGATGTTAAAACCCGGGAATCGCGTTTTTGCGCTCTGAAAGTGTCGAAAACAGCTTTTCTGATGCACTTCTGGAAAATGAATGCTGTGTGTTGTTCAAAGCTGGGAACAGAGTTTTTGGGCTTGGAGAGTGTGAAAATTGTGTTTCTGACAGTCTACTGAAATCTGAATGCTGAGTATTGTTCAAAGCTGAGAACAGAGTTTTTGGGCTCTGAGTGACTCCAAAAACCTTTCCAGGCATTCTCCTTTAAATTGAATGCTGACCGATGTTGAAAGCGTGGGAATCGTGTTTTTGCGCTCTGAAAGTGTTGAAAACTGTGTTTCTGGAAATATAGTTGAAACTGCACGTTGAATGATGTTAAAATCCAGGAATCGCGTTTTTGCGCTCTGAAAGTGTCGAAAACAGGGTTTTTCGCAATATCATTGAAACTGCACGCTGAATGATGTTAAAACCCGGGAATCGCGTTTGTGCGTTGTGAAAGTGTCGAAAACGGCGTTTCTGATGCACTTCTGGAAAATGAATGCTGTGTGTTGTTCAAAGCTGGGAACAGAGTTTTTGGGCTTGGAGAGTGTGAAAATTTTGTTTCTGACAGTCTACTGAAATCTGAATGCTGAGTATTGTTCAAAGCTGAGAACAGAGTTTTTGGGCTCTGAGTGACTCCAAAAACCTTTCCAGGCATTCTCCTTTAAATTGAATGCTGAGCGATGTTGAAAACGTGGGAATCGTGTTTTTGCGCTCTGAAAGTGTTGAAAACTGTGTTTCTGGCAATATAGTTGAAACTGCACGCTGAATGATGTTAAAACCCGGGAATCGCGTTTTTGCGTTGTGAAAGTGTCGAAAACTGCGTTTCTGATGCACTTCTGGAAAATGAATGCTGTGTGTTGTTCAAAGCTGGGAACAGAGTTTTTGGGCTTGGAGAGTGTGAAAATTGTGTTTCTGACAGTCTACTGAAATCTGAATGCTGAGTGTTGTTCAAAGCTGAGAACAGAGTTTTTGGGCTCTGAGAGACTCCAAAAACCTTTTCAGGCATTCTCCTTTAAATTGAATGCTGAGCGATGTTGAAAACGTGGGAATCGTGTTTTTGCGCTCTGAAAGTGTTGAAAACCGTGTTTCTGGCAATATAGTTGAAAATGCACGTTGAATGATGTTATAACCCAGGAATCGCGTTTTTGCGCTCTGAAAGTGTCGAAAACAGGGTTTCTCGCAATATCATTGAAACTGCACGTTGAATGATGTTAAAACCCCGGAATCGCGTTTTTGCGCTCTGAAAGTGTCGAAAACAGCGTTTCTGATGCACTTCTGGAACATGAATGCTGTGTGTTGTTCAAAGCTGGGAACAGAGTTTTTGGGCTTGGAGAGTGTGAAAATTGTGTTTCTGACAGTCTACTGAAATCTGAATGCTGAGTATTGTTCAAAGCTGAGAACAGAGTTTTTGGGCTCGGAGAGTGTGAAAATTGTGTTTCTGGCAGTCTACTGAAATCTGAATGCTGAGTATTGTTCAAAGCTGAGAACAGAGTTTTTGGGCTCTGAGTGACTCCAAAAACCTTTCCAGGCATTCTCCTTTAAATTGAATGCTGAGCGATGTTGAAAACGTGGGAATCGTGTTTTTGCGCTCTGAAAGTGTTGAAAACCGTGTTTCTGGCAATATAGTTGAAACTGCACGTTGAATGATGTTAAAACCCAGGAATCGCGTTTTTGCGCTCTGAAAGTGTCGAAAACAGGGTTTCTCGCAATATCATTGAAACTGCACGTTGAATGATGTTAAAACCCAGGAATCGCGTTTTTGCGCTCTGAAAGTGTCGAAAACAGCGTTTCTGATGCACTTCTGGAACATGAATGCTGTGTGTTGTTCAAAGCTGGGAACAGAGTTTTTGGTCTTGGAGAGTGTGAAAATTGTGTTTCTGACAGTCTACTGAAAATTGAATGCTGAGTGTTGTTCAAAGCTGAGAACAGAGTTTTTGGGCTCTGAGTGACTCCAAAAACCTTTTCAGGCATTCTCCTTTAAATTGAATGCTGAGCGATGTTGAAAACGTGGGAATCGTGTTTTTGCGCTCTGAAAGTGTTGAAAACCGTGTTTCTGGAAATATAGTTGAAACTGCATGTTGAATGATGTTAAAACCCAGGAATCGCGTTTTTGCGCTCTGAAAGTGTCGAAAACAGGGTTTCTCGCAATATCATTGAAACTGCACGCTGAATGATGTTAAAACCCGGGAATCGCGTTTTTGCGCTCTGAAAGTGTCGAAAACAGCTTTTCTGATGCACTTCTGGAAAATGAATGCTGTGTGTTGTTCAAAGCTGGGAACAGAGTTTTTGGGCTTGGAGAGTGTGAAAATTGTGTTTCTGACAGTCTACTGAAATCTGAATGCTGAGTATTGTTCAAAGCTGAGAACAGAGTTTTTGGGCTCTGAGTGACTCCAAAAACCTTTCCAGGCATTCTCCTTTAAATTGAATGCTGACCGATGTTGAAAACGTGGGAATCGTGTTTTTGCGCTCTGAAAGTGTTGAAAACTGTGTTTCTGGAAATATAGTTGAAACTGCACGTTGAATGATGTTAAAATCCAGGAATCGCGTTTTTGCGCTCTGAAAGTGTCGAAAACAGGGTTTTTCGCAATATCATTGAAACTGCACGCTGAATGATGTTAAAACCCGGGAATCGCGTTTGTGCGTTGTGAAAGAGTCGAAAACGGCGTTTCTGATGCACTTCTGGAAAATGAATGCTGTGTGTTGTTCAAAGCTGGGAACAGAGTTTTTGGGCTTGGAGAGTGTGAAAATTTTGTTTCTGACAGTCTACTGAAATCTGAATGCTGAGTATTGTTCAAAGCTGAGAACAGAGTTTTTGGGCTCTGAGTGACTCCAAAAACCTTTCCAGGCATTCTCCTTTAAGTTGAATGCTGAGCGATGTTGAAAACGTGGGAATCGTGTTTTTGCGCTGTGAAAGTGTTGAAAACTGTGTTTCTGGCAATATAGTTGAAACTGCACGCTGAATGATGTTAAAACCCGGGAATCGCGTTTTTGCGTTGTGAAAGTGTCGAAAACTGCGTTTCTGATGCACTTCTGGAAAATGAATGCTGTGTGTTGTTCAAAGCTGGGAACAGAGTTTTTGGGCTTGGAGAGTGTGAAAATTGTGTTTCTGACAGTCTACTGAAATCTGAATGCTGAGTGTTGTTCAAAGCTGAGAACAGAGTTTTTGGGCTCTGAGAGACTCCAAAAACCTTTTCAGGCATTCTCCTTTAAATTGAATGCTGAGCGATGTTGAAAACGTGGGAATCGTGTTTTTGCGCTCTGAAAGTGTTGAAAACCGTGTTTCTGGCAATATAGTTGAAAATGCACGTTGAATGATGTTATAACCCAGGAATCGCGTTTTTGCGCTCTGAAAGTGTCGAAAACAGGGTTTCTCGCAATATCATTGAAACTGCACGTTGAATGATGTTAAAACCCCGGAATCGCGTTTTTGCGCTCTGAAAGTGTCGAAAACAGCGTTTCTGATGCACTTCTGGAACATGAATGCTGTGTGTTGTTCAAAGCTGGGAACAGAGTTTTTGGGCTTGGAGAGTGTGAAAATTGTGTTTCTGACAGTCTACTGAAATCTGAATGCTGAGTATTGTTCAAAGCTGAGAACAGAGTTTTTGGGCTTGGAGAGTGTGAAAATTTTGTTTCTGACAGTCTACTGAAATCTGAATGCTGAGTATTGTTCAAAGCTGAGAACAGAGTTTTTGGGCTCTGAGTGACTCCAAAAACCTTTCCAGGCATTCTCCTTTAAATTGAATGCTGACCGATGTTGAAAACGTGGGAATCGTGTTTTTGCGCTCTGAAAGTGTTGAAAACTGTGTTTCTGGAAATATAGTTGAAACTGCACGTTGAATGATGTTAAAATCCAGGAATCGCGTTTTTGCGCTCTGAAAGTGTCGAAAACAGGGTTTTTCGCAATATCATTGAAACTGCACGCTGAATGATGTTAAAACCCGGGAATCGCGTTTGTGCGTTGTGAAAGTGTCGAAAACGGCGTTTCTGATGCACTTCTGGAAAATGAATGCTGTGTGTTGTTCAAAGCTGGGAACAGAGTTTTTGGGCTTGGAGAGTGTGAAAATTTTGTTTCTGACAGTCTACTGAAATCTGAATGCTGAGTATTGTTCAAAGCTGAGAACAGAGTTTTTGGGCTCTGAGTGACTCCAAAAACCTTTCCAGGCATTCTCCTTTAAGTTGAATGCTGAGCGATGTTGAAAACGTGGGAATCGTGTTTTTGCGCTCTGAAAGTGTTGAAAACTGTGTTTCTGGCAATATAGTTGAAACTGCACGCTGAATGATGTTAAAACCCGGGAATCGCGTTTTTGCGTTGTGAAAGTGTCGAAAACTGCGTTTCTGATGCACTTCTGGAAAATGAATGCTGTGTGTTGTTCAAAGCTGGGAACAGAGTTTTTGGGCTTGGAGAGTGTGAAAATTGTGTTTCTGACAGTCTACTGAAATCTGAATGCTGAGTGTTGTTCAAAGCTGAGAACAGAGTTTTTGGGCTCTGAGAGACTCCAAAAACCTTTTCAGGCATTCTCCTTTAAATTGAATGCTGAGCGATGTTGAAAACGTGGGAATCGTGTTTTTGCGCTCTGAAAGTGTTGAAAACCGTGTTTCTGGCAATATAGTTGAAAATGCACGTTGAATGATGTTATAACCCAGGAATCGCGTTTTTGCGCTCTGAAAGTGTCGAAAACAGGGTTTCTCGCAATATCATTGAAACTGCACGGTGAATGATGTTAAAACCCCGGAATCGCGTTTTTGCGCTCTGAAAGTGTCGAAAACAGCGTTTCTGATGCACTTCTGGAACATGAATGCTGTGTGTTGTTCAAAGCTGGGAACAGAGTTTTTGGGCTTGGAGAGTGTGAAAATTGTGTTTCTGACAGTCTACTGAAATCTGAATGCTGAGTATTGTTCAAAGCTGAGAACAGAGTTTTTGGGCTTGGAGAGTGTGAAAATTGTGTTTCTGGCAGTCTACTGAAATCTGAATGCTGAGTATTGTTCAAAGCTGAGAACAGAGTTTTTGGGCTCTGAGTGACTCCAAAAACCTTTCCAGGCATTCTCCTTTAAATTGAATGCTGAGCGATGTTGAAAACGTGGGAATCGTGTTTTTGCGCTCTGAAAGTGTTGAAAACCGTGTTTCTGGCAATATAGTTGAAACTGCACGTTGAATGATGTTAAAACCCAGGAATCGCGTTTTTGCGCTCTGAAAGTGTCGAAAACAGGGTTTCTCGCAATATCATTGAAACTGCACGTTGAATGATGTTAAAACCCAGGAATCGCGTTTTTGCGCTCTGAAAGTGTCGAAAACAGCGTTTCTGATGCACTTCTGGAACATGAATGCTGTGTGTTGTTCAAAGCTGGGAACAGAGTTTTTGGTCTTGGAGAGTGTGAAAATTGTGTTTCTGACAGTCTACTGAAAATTGAATGCTGAGTGTTGTTCAAAGCTGAGAACAGAGTTTTTGGGCTCTGAGTGACTCCAAAAACCTTTTCAGGCATTCTCCTTTAAATTGAATGCTGAGCGATGTTGAAAACGTGGGAATCGTGTTTTTGCGCTCTGAAAGTGTTGAAAACCGTGTTTCTGGAAATATAGTTGAAACTGCATGTTGAATGATGTTAAAACCCAGGAATCGCGTTTTTGCGCTCTGAAAGTGTCGAAAACAGGGTTTCTCGCAATATCATTGAAACTGCACGCTGAATGATGTTAAAACCCGGGAATCGCGTTTTTGCGCTCTGAAAGTGTCGAAAACAGCTTTTCTGATGCACTTCTGGAAAATGAATGCTGTGTGTTGTTCAAAGCTGGGAACAGAGTTTTTGGGCTTGGAGAGTGTGAAAATTGTGTTTCTGACAGTCTACTGAAATCTGAATGCTGAGTATTGTTCAAAGCTGAGAACAGAGTTTTTGGGCTCTGAGTGACTCCAAAAACCTTTCCAGGCATTCTCCTTTAAATTGAATGCTGACCGATGTTGAAAACGTGGGAATCGTGTTTTTGCGCTCTGAAAGTGTTGAAAACTGTGTTTCTGGAAATATAGTTGAAACTGCACGTTGAATGATGTTAAAATCCAGGAATCGCGTTTTTGCGCTCTGAAAGTGTCGAAAACAGGGTTTTTCGCAATATCATTGAAACTGCACGCTGAATGATGTTAAAACCCGGGAATCGCGTTTGTGCGTTGTGAAAGTGTCGAAAACGGCGTTTCTGATGCACTTCTGGAAAATGAATGCTGTGTGTTGTTCAAAGCTGGGAACAGAGTTTTTGGGCTTGGAGAGTGTGAAAATTTTGTTTCTGACAGTCTACTGAAATCTGAATGCTGAGTATTGTTCAAAGCTGAGAACAGAGTTTTTGGGCTCTGAGTGACTCCAAAAACCTTTCCAGGCATTCTCCTTTAAGTTGAATGCTGAGCGATGTTGAAAACGTGGGAATCGTGTTTTTGCGCTCTGAAAGTGTTGAAAACTGTGTTTCTGGCAATATAGTTGAAACTGCACGCTGAATGATGTTAAAACCCGGGAATCGCGTTTTTGCGTTGTGAAAGTGTCGAAAACTGCGTTTCTGATGCACTTCTGGAAAATGAATGCTGTGTGTTGTTCAAAGCTGGGAACAGAGTTTTTGGGCTTGGAGAGTGTGAAAATTGTGTTTCTGACAGTCTACTGAAATCTGAATGCTGAGTGTTGTTCAAAGCTGAGAACAGAGTTTTTGGGCTCTGAGAGACTCCAAAAACCTTTTCAGGCATTCTCCTTTAAATTGAATGCTGAGCGATGTTGAAAACGTGGGAATCGTGTTTTTGCGCTCTGAAAGTGTTGAAAACCGTGTTTCTGGCAATATAGTTGAAACTGCACGTTGAATGATGTTAAAACCCAGGAATCGCGTTTTTGCGCTCTGAAAGTGTCGAAAACAGTGTTTCTCACAATATCATTGAAACTGCACGCTGAATGATGTTAAAACCCGGGAATCGCGTTTTTGCGTTGTTAAAGTGTCGAAAACAGCGTTTCTGATGCACTTCTGGAAAATGAATGCTGTGTGTTGTTCAAAGCTGGGAACAGAGTTTTTGGGCTTGGAAAGTGTGAAAATTGTGTTTCTGACAGTCTACTGAAATCTGAATGCTGAGTATTGTTCAAAGCTGAGAACAGAGTTTTTGGGCTCTGAGTGACTCCAAAAACCTTTTCAGGCATTCTCCTTTAAATTGAATGCTGAGCGATGTTGAAAACGTGGGAATCGTGTTTTTGCGCTCTGAAAGTGTTGAAAACTGTGTTTCTGGAAATATAGTTGAAACTGCACGCTGAATGATGTTAAAACCCAGGAATCGCGTTTTTGCGCTCTGAAAGTGTCGAAAACAGCTTTTCTGATGCACTTCTGGAAAATGAGTGCTGTGTGTTGTTAAAACCCGGGAATCGCGTTTGTGCGTTGTGAAAGTGTCGAAAACGGCGTTTTTGATGCACTTCTGGAAAATGAATGCTGTGTGTTGTTCAAAGCTGGGAACAGAGTTTTTGGGCTTGGAGAGTGTGAAAATTTTGTTTCTGACAGTCTACTGAAATCTGAATGCTGAGTATTGTTCAAAGCTGAGAACAGAGTTTTTGGGCTCTGAGTGACTCCAAAAACCTTTCCAGGCATTCTCCTTTAAATTGAATGCTGAGCGATGTTGAAAACGTGGGAATCGTGTTTTTGCGCTCTGAAAGTGTTGAAAACCGTGTTTCTGGCAATATAGTTGAAACTGCACGCTGAATGATGTTAAAACCCAGGAATCGCGTTTTTGCGCTCTGAAAGTGTCGAAAACAGCTTTTCTGATGCACTTCTGGAAAATGAGTGCTGTGTGTGGTTCAAAGCTGGGAACAGAGTTTTTGGGCTTGGAGAGGGTGAAAATTGTGTTTCTGGCAGTCTACTGAAATCTGAATGCTGAGTATTGTTCAAAGCTGAGAACAGAGTTTTTGGGCTCTGAGTGACTCCAAAAACCTTTCCAGGCATTCTCCTTTAAATTGAATGCTGAGCGATGTTGAAAACGTGGGAATCGTGTTTTTGCGCTCTGAAAGTGTTGAACACCGTGTTTCTGGCAATATAGTTGAAACTGCACGTTGAATGATGTTAAAACCCAGGAATCGCGTTTTTGCGCTCTGAAAGTGTCGAGAACAGGATTTCTCGCAATATCATTGAAACTGCACGCTGAATGATGTTAAATCCCGGGAATCGCGTTTTTGCGTTGTGAAAGTGTCGAAAACAGCGTTTCTGATGCACTTCTGGAAAATGAATGCTGTGTGTTGTTCAAAGCTGGGAACAGAGTTTTTGGGCTTGGAGAGTGTGAAAATTGTGTTTCTGACAGTCTACTGAAATCTGAATGCTGAGTATTGTTCAAAGCTGAGAACAGAGTTTTTGGGCTCTGAGTGACTCCAAAAACCTTTTCAGGCATTCTCCTTTAAATTGAATGCTGAGCGATGTTGAAAACGTGGGAATCGTGTTTTTGCGCTCTGAAAGTGTTGAAAACCGTGTTTCTGGCAATATAGTTGAAACTGCACGCTGAATGATGTTAAAACCCAGGAATCGCGTTTTTGCGCTCTGAAAGTGTCGAAAACAGCTTTTCTGATGCACTTCTGGAAAATGAGTGCTGTGTGTTGTTCAAAGCTGGGAACAGAGTTTTTGGGCTTGGAGAGGGTGAAAATTGTGTTTCTGGCAGTCTACTGAAATCTGAATGCTGAGTATTGTTCAAAGCTGAGAACAGAGTTTTTGGGCTCTGAGTGACTCCAAAAACCTTTCCAGGCATTCTCCTTTAAATTGAATGCTGAGCGATGTTGAAAACGTGGGAATCGTGTTTTTGCGCTCTGAAAGTGTTGAAAACCGTGTTTCTGGCAATATAGTTGAAACTGCACGTTGAATGATGTTAAAACCCAGGAATCGCGTTTTTGCGCTCTGAAAGTGTCGAAAACAGGATTTCTCGCAATATCATTGAAACTGCACGCTGAATGATGTTAAATCCCGGGAATCGCGTTTTTGCGTTGTGAAAGTGTAGAAAACGGCGTTTCTGATGCACTTCTGGAAAATGAATGCTGTATGTTGTTCAAAGCTGGGAACAGAGTTTTTGGGCTTGGAGAGTGTGAAAATTGTGTTTCTGACAGTCTACTGAAATCTGAATGCTGAGTGTTGTTCAAAGCTGAGAACAGAGTTTTTGGGCTATGAGTGACTCCAAAAACCTTTCCAGGCATTCTCCTTTAAATTGAATGCTGAGCGATGTTGAAAACGTGGGAATCGTGTTTTTGCGCTCTGAAAGTGTTGAAAACCGTGTTTCTGGCAATATAGTTGAAACTGCACGTTGAATGATGTTAAAACCCAGGAATCGCGTTTTTGCGCTCTGAAAGTGTCGAAAACAGCTTTTCTGATGCACTTCTGGAAAATGAGTGCTGTGTGTTGTTCAAAGCTGGGAACAGAGTTTTTGGGCTTGGAGAAGGTGAAAATTGTGTTTCTGACAGTCTACTGCAATCTGAATGCTGAGTATTGTTCAAAGCTGAGAACAGAGTTTTTGGGCTCTGAGTGACTCCAAAAACCTTTCCAGGCATTCTCCTTTAAATTGAATGCTGAGCGATGTTGAAAACGTGGGAATCGTGTTTCTGCGCTCTGAAAGTGTTGAAAACCGTGTTTCTTGCAATATAGATGAAACTGCACGTTGAATGATGTTAAAACCCGGGAATCGCGTTTTTGCGCTCTGAAAGTGTCGAAAACAGGGTTTTTCGCAATATCATTGAAACTGCACGCTGAATGATGTTAAATCCCGGGAATCGCGTTTTTGCGTTGTGAAAGTGTAGAAAACGGCGTTTCTGATGCACTTCTGGAAAATGAATGCTGTGTGTTGTTTAAAGCTGGGAACAGAGTTTTTGGGCTTGGAGAGTGTGAAAATTGTGTTTCTGACAGTCTACTGAAATCTGAATGCTGAGTGTTGTTCAAAGCTGAGAACAGAGTTTTTGGGCTCTGAGTGACTCCAAAAACCTTTCCAGGCATTCTCCTTTAAATTGAATGCTGAGCGATGTTGAAAACGTGGGAATCGTGTTTTTGCGCTCTGAAAGTGTTGAAAACCGTGTTTCTGGCAATATAGTTGAAACTGCACGCTGAATGATGTTAAAACCCGGGAATCGCGTTTTTGCGTTGTGAAAGTGTCGAAAACAGCTTTTCTGATGCACTTCTGGAAAATGAGTGCTGTGTGTGGTTCAAAGCTGGGAACAGAGTTTTTGGGCTTGGAGAGGGTGAAAATTGTGTTTCTGGCAGTCTACTGAAATCTGAATGCTGAGTATTGTTCAAAGCTGAGAACAGAGTTTTTGGGCTCTGAGTGACTCCAAAAACCTTTCCAGGCATTCTCCTTTAAATTGAATGCTGAGCGATGTTGAAAACGTGGGAATCGTGTTTTTGCGCTCTGAAAGTGTTGAAAACCGTGTTTCTGGCAATATAGTTGAAAATGCACGTTGAATGATGTTATAACCCAGGAATCGCGTTTTTGCGCTCTGAAAGTGTCGAAAACAGGGTTTCTCGCAATATCATTGAAACTGCACGTTGAATGATGTTAAAACCCCGGAATCGCGTTTTTGCGCTCTGAAAGTGTCGAAAACAGCGTTTCTGATGCACTTCTGGAACATGAATGCTGTGTGTTGTTCAAAGCTGGGAACAGAGTTTTTGGGCTTGGAGAGTGTGAAAATTGTGTTTCTGACAGTCTACTGAAATCTGAATGCTGAGTATTGTTCAAAGCTGAGAACAGAGTTTTTGGGCTTGGAGAGTGTGAAAATTGTGTTTCTGGCAGTCTACTGAAATCTGAATGCTGAGTATTGTTCAAAGCTGAGAACAGAGTTTTTGGGCTCTGAGTGACTCCAAAAACCTTTCCAGGCATTCTCCTTTAAATTGAATGCTGAGCGATGTTGAAAACGTGGGAATCGTGTTTTTGCGCTCTGAAAGTGTTGAAAACCGTGTTTCTGGCAATATAGTTGAAACTGCACGTTGAATGATGTTAAAACCCAGGAATCGCGTTTTTGCGCTCTGAAAGTGTCGAAAACAGGGTTTCTCGCAATATCATTGAAACTGCACGTTGAATGATGTTAAAACCCAGGAATCGCGTTTTTGCGCTCTGAAAGTGTCGAAAACAGCGTTTCTGATGCACTTCTGGAACATGAATGCTGTGTGTTGTTCAAAGCTGGGAACAGAGTTTTTGGTCTTGGAGAGTGTGAAAATTGTGTTTCTGACAGTCTACTGAAAATCTGAATGCTGAGTGTTGTTCAAAGCTGAGAACAGAGTTTTTGGGCTCTGAGTGACTCCAAAAACCTTTCAGGCATTCTCCTTTAAATTGAATGCTGAGCGATGTTGAAAACGTGGGAATCGTGTTTTTGCGCTCTGAAAGTGTTGAAAACCGTGTTTCTGGAAATATAGTTGAAACTGCATGTTGAATGATGTTAAAACCCAGGAATCGCGTTTTTGCGCTCTGAAAGTGTCGAAAACAGGGTTTCTCGCAATATCATTGAAACTGCACGCTGAATGATGTTAAAATCCCGGGAATCGCGTTTTTGCGCTCTGAAAGTGTCGAAAACAGCTTTTCTGATGCACTTCTGGAAAATGAATGCTGTGTGTTGTTCAAAGCTGGGAACAGAGTTTTTGGGCTTGGAGAGTGTGAAAATTGTGTTTCTGACAGTCTACTGAAATCTGAATGCTGAGTATTGTTCAAAGCTGAGAACAGAGTTTTTGGGCTCTGAGTGACTCCAAAAACCTTTCCAGGCATTCTCCTTTAAATTGAATGCTGACCGATGTTGAAAACGTGGGAATCGTGTTTTTGCGCTCTGAAAGTGTTGAAAACTGTGTTTCTGGAAATATAGATGAAACTGCACGTTGAATGATGTTAAAACCCGGGAATCGCGTTTTTGCGCTCTGAAAGTGTCGAAAACAGGGTTTTTCGCAATATCATTGAAACTGCACGCTGAATGATGTTAAATCCCGGGAATCGCGTTTTTGCGTTGTGAAAGTGTAGAAAACGGCGTTTCTGATGCACTTCTGGAAAATGAATGCTGTGTGTTGTTTAAAGCTGGGAACAGAGTTTTTGGGCTTGGAGAGTGTGAAAATTGTGTTTCTGACAGTCTACTGAAATCTGAATGCTGAGTGTTGTTCAAAGCTGAGAACAGAGTTTTTGGGCTCTGAGTGACTCCAAAAACCTTTCCAGGCATTCTCCTTTAAATTGAATGCTGAGCGATGTTGAAAACGTGGGAATCGTGTTTTTGCGCTCTGAAAGTGTTGAAAACCGTGTTTCTGGCAATATAGTTGAAAATGCACGTTGAATGATGTTAAAACCCAGGAATCGCGTTTTTGCGCTCTGAAAGTGTCGAAAACAGGGTTTCTCGCAATATCATTGAAACTGCACGTTGAATGATGTTAAAACCCAGGAATCGCGTTTTTGCGCTCTGAAAGTGTCGAAAACAGCGTTTCTGATGCACTTCTGGAACATGAATGCTGTGTGTTGTTCAAAGCTGGGAACAGAGTTTTTGGTCTTGGAGAGTGTGAAAATTGTGTTTCTGACAGTCTACTGAAAATTGAATGCTGAGTGTTGTTCAAAGCTGAGAACAGAGTTTTTGGGCTCTGAGTGACTCCAAAAACCTTTTCAGGCATTCTCCTTTAAATTGAATGCTGAGCGATGTTGAAAACGTGGGAATCGTGTTTTTGCGCTCTGAAAGTGTTGAAAACCGTGTTTCTGGAAATATAGTTGAAACTGCATGTTGAATGATGTTAAAACCCAGGAATCGCGTTTTTGCGCTCTGAAAGTGTCGAAAACAGGGTTTCTCGCAATATCATTGAAACTGCACGCTGAATGATGTTAAAACCCGGGAATCGCGTTTTTGCGCTCTGAAAGTGTCGAAAACAGCTTTTCTGATGCACTTCTGGAAAATGAATGCTGTGTGTTGTTCAAAGCTGGGAACAGAGTTTTTGGGCTTGGAGAGTGTGAAAATTGTGTTTCTGACAGTCTACTGAAATCTGAATGCTGAGTATTGTTCAAAGCTGAGAACAGAGTTTTTGGGCTCTGAGTGACTCCAAAAACCTTTCCAGGCATTCTCCTTTAAATTGAATGCTGAGCGATGTTGAAAGCGTGGGAATCGTGTTTTTGCGCTCTGAAAGTGTTGAAAACTGTGTTTCTGGAAATATAGTTGAAACTGCACGTTGAATGATGTTAAAATCCAGGAATCGCGTTTTTGCGCTCTGAAAGTGTCGAAAACAGGGTTTCTCGCAATATCATTGAAACTGCACGCTGAATGATGTTAAAACCCGGGAATCGCGTTTGTGCGTTGTGAAAGTGTAGAAAACGGCGTTTCTGATGCACTTCTGGAAAATGAATGCTGTGTGTTGTTCAAAGCTGGGAACAGAGTTTTTGGGCTTGGAGAGTGTGAAAATTTTGTTTCTGACAGTCTACTGAAATCTGAATGCTGAGTATTGTTCAAAGCTGAGAACAGAGTTTTTGGGCTCTGAGTGACTCCAAAAACCTTTCCAGGCATTCTCCTTTAAATTGAATGCTGAGCGATGTTGAAAACGTGGGAATCGTGTTTTTGCGCTCTGAAAGTGTTGAAAACTGTGTTTCTGGCAATATAGTTGAAACTGCACGCTGAATGATGTTAAAACCCGGGAATCGCGTTTTTGCGTTGTGAAAGTGTCGAAAACTGCGTTTCTGATGCACTTCTGGAAAATGAATGCTGTGTGTTGTTCAAAGCTGGGAACAGAGTTTTTGGGCTTGGAGAGTGTGAAAATTGTGTTTCTGACAGTCTACTGAAATCTGAATGCTGAGTGTTGTTCAAAGCTGAGAACAGAGTTTTTGGGCTCTGAGAGACTCCAAAAACCTTTTCAGGCATTCTCCTTTAAATTGAATGCTGAGCGATGTTGAAAACGTGGGAATCGTGTTTTTGCGCTCTGAAAGTGTTGAAAACCGTGTTTCTGGCAATATAGTTGAAAATGCACGTTGAATGATGTTATAACCCAGGAATCGCGTTTTTGCGCTCTGAAAGTGTCGAAAACAGGGTTTCTCGCAATATCATTGAAACTGCACGTTGAATGGTGTTAAAACCCAGGAATCGCGTTTTTGCGCTCTGAAAGTGTCGAAAACAGCGTTTCTGATGCACTTCTGGAACATGAATGCTGTGTGTTGTTCAAAGCTGGGAACAGAGTTTTTGGGCTTGGAGAGTGTGAAAATTGTGTTTCTGACAGTCTACTGAAATCTGAATGCTGTGTGTTGTTCAAAGCTGAGAACAGAGTTTTTGGGCTTGGAGAGTGTGAAAATTGTGTTTCTGGCAGTCTACTGAAATCTGAGAGTTTTTGGGCTCTGAGTGACTCCAAAAACCTTTCCAGGCATTCTCCTTTAAATTGAATGCTGAGCGATGTTGAAAACGTGGGAATCGTGTTTTTGCGCTCTGAAAGTGTTGAAAACCGTGTTTCTGGCAATATAGTTGAAACTGCACGTTGAATGATGTTAAAACCCAGGAATCGCGTTTTTGCGCTCTGAAAGTGTCGAAAACAGGGTTTCTCGCAATATCATTGAAACTGCACGTTGAATGATGTTAAAACCCAGGAATCGCGTTTTTGCGCTCTGAAAGTGTCGAAAACAGCGTTTCTGATGCACTTCTGGAACATGAATGCTGTGTGTTGTTCAAAGCTGGGAACAGAGTTTTTGGTCTTGGAGAGTGTGAAAATTGTGTTTCTGACAGTCTACTGAAAATTGAATGCTGAGTGTTGTTCAAAGCTGAGAACAGAGTTTTTGGGCTCTGAGTGACTCCAAAAACCTTTTCAGGCATTCTCCTTTAAATTGAATGCTGAGCGATGTTGAAAACGTGGGAATCGTGTTTTTGCGCTCTGAAAGTGTTGAAAACCGTGTTTCTGGAAATATAGTTGAAACTGCATGTTGAATGATGTTAAAACCCAGGAATCGCGTTTTTGCGCTCTGAAAGTGTCGAAAACAGGGTTTCTCGCAATATCATTGAAACTGCACGCTGAATGATGTTAAAACCCGGGAATCGCGTTTTTGCGCTCTGAAAGTGTCGAAAACAGCTTTTCTGATGCACTTCTGGAAAATGAATGCTGTGTGTTGTTCAAAGCTGGGAACAGAGTTTTTGGGCTTGGAGAGTGTGAAAATTGTGTTTCTGACAGTCTACTGAAATCTGAATGCTGAGTATTGTTCAAAGCTGAGAACAGAGTTTTTGGGCTCTGAGTGACTCCAAAAACCTTTCCAGGCATTCTCCTTTAAATTGAATGCTGACCGATGTTGAAAACGTGGGAATCGTGTTTTTGCGCTCTGAAAGTGTTGAAAACTGTGTTTCTGGAAATATAGTTGAAACTGCACGTTGAATGATGTTAAAATCCAGGAATCGCGTTTTTGCGCTCTGAAAGTGTCGAAAACAGGGTTTCTCGCAATATCATTGAAACTGCACGCTGAATGATGTTAAAACCCGGGAATCGCGTTTGTGCGTTGTGAAAGTGTCGAAAACGGCGTTTCTGATGCACTTCTGGAAAATGAATGCTGTGTGTTGTTCAAAGCTGGGAACAGAGTTTTTGGGCTTGGAGAGTGTGAAAATTTTGTTTCTGACAGTCTACTGAAATCTGAATGCTGAGTATTGTTCAAAGCTGAGAACAGAGTTTTTGGGCTCTGAGTGACTCCAAAAACCTTTCCAGGCATTCTCCTTTAAGTTGAATGCTGAGCGATGTTGAAAACGTGGGAATCGTGTTTTTGCGCTCTGAAAGTGTTGAAAACTGTGTTTCTGGCAATATAGTTGAAACTGCACGCTGAATGATGTTAAAACCCGGGAATCGCGTTTTTGCGTTGTGAAAGTGTCGAAAACTGCGTTTCTGATGCACTTCTGGAAAATGAATGCTGTGTGTTGTTCAAAGCTGGGAACAGAGTTTTTGGGCTTGGAGAGTGTGAAAATTGTGTTTCTGACAGTCTACTGAAATCTGAATGCTGAGTGTTGTTCAAAGCTGAGAACAGAGTTTTTGGGCTCTGAGAGACTCCAAAAACCTTTTCAGGCATTCTCCTTTAAATTGAATGCTGAGCGATGTTGAAAACGTGGGAATCGTGTTTTTGCGCTCTGAAAGTGTTGAAAACCGTGTTTCTGGCAATATAGTTGAAAATGCACGTTGAATGATGTTATAACCCAGGAATCGCGTTTTTGCGCTCTGAAAGTGTCGAAAACAGGGTTTCTCGCAATATCATTGAAACTGCACGTTGAATGATGTTAAAACCCCGGAATCGCGTTTTTGCGCTCTGAAAGTGTCGAAAACAGCGTTTCTGATGCACTTCTGGAACATGAATGCTGTGTGTTGTTCAAAGCTGGGAACAGAGTTTTTGGGCTTGGAGAGTGTGAAAATTGTGTTTCTGACAGTCTACTGAAATCTGAATGCTGAGTATTGTTCAAAGCTGAGAACAGAGTTTTTTGGGCTTGGAGAGTGTGAAAATTTTGTTTCTGACAGTCTACTGAAATCTGAATGCTGAGTATTGTTCAAAGCTGAGAACAGAGTTTTTGGGCTCTGAGTGACTCCAAAAACCTTTCCAGGCATTCTCCTTTAAATTGAATGCTGAGCGATGTTGAAAACGTGGGAATCGTGTTTTTGCGCTCTGAAAGTGTTGAAAACTGTGTTTCTGGCAATATAGTTGAAACTGCACGTTGAATGATGTTAAAATCCAGGAATCGCGTTTTTGCGCTCTGAAAGTGTCGAAAACAGGGTTTTTCGCAATATCATTGAAACTGCACGCTGAATGATGTTAAAACCCGGGAATCGCGTTTGTGCGTTGTGAAAGTGTCGAAAACGGCGTTTCTGATGCACTTCTGGAAAATGAATGCTGTGTGTTGTTCAAAGCTGGGAACAGAGTTTTTGGGCTTGGAGAGTGTGAAAATTTTGTTTCTGACAGTCTACTGAAATCTGAATGCTGAGTATTGTTCAAAGCTGAGAACAGAGTTTTTGGGCTCTGAGTGACTCCAAAACCTTTCCAGGCATTCTCCTTTAAATTGAATGCTGAGCGATGTTGAAAACGTGGGAATCGTGTTTTTTGCGCTCTGAAAGTGTTGAAAACTGTGTTTCTGGCAATATAGTTGAAACTGCACGCTGAATGATGTTAAAACCCGGGAATCGCGTTTTTGCGTTGTGAAAGTGTCGAAAACTGCGTTTCTGATGCACTTCTGGAAAATGAATGCTGTGTGTTGTTCAAAGCTGGGAACAGAGTTTTTGGGCTTGGAGAGTGTGAAAATTGTGTTTCTGACAGTCTACTGAAATCTGAATGCTGAGTGTTGTTCAAAGCTGAGAACAGAGTTTTTGGGCTCTGAGAGACTCCAAAAACCTTTTCAGGCATTCTCCTTTAAATTGAATGCTGAGCGATGTTGAAAACGTGGGAATCGTGTTTTTGCGCTCTGAAAGTGTTGAAAACCGTGTTTCTGGCAATATAGTTGAAAATGCACGTTGAATGATGTTATAACCCAGGAATCGCGTTTTTTGCGCTCTGAAAGTGTCGAAAACAGGGTTTCTCGCAATATCATTGAAACTGCACGTTGAATGATGTTAAAACCCAGGAATCGCGTTTTTGCGCTCTGAAAGTGTCGAAAACAGCGTTTCTGATGCACTTCTGGAACATGAATGCTGTGTGTTGTTCAAAGCTGGGAACAGAGTTTTTGGGCTTGGAGAGTGTGAAAATTGTGTTTCTGACAGTCTACTGAAATCTGAATGCTGAGTATTGTTCAAAGCTGAGAACAGAGTTTTTGGGCTTGGAGAGTGTGAAAATTGTGTTTCTGGCAGTCTACTGAAATCTGAATGCTGAGTATTGTTCAAAGCTGAGAACAGAGTTTTTGGGCTCTGAGTGACTCCAAAAACCTTTCCAGGCATTCTCCTTTAAATTGAATGCTGAGCGATGTTGAAAACGTGGGAATCGTGTTTTTGCGCTCTGAAAGTGTTGAAAACCGTGTTTCTGGCAATATAGTTGAAACTGCACGTTGAATGATGTTAAAACCCAGGAATCGCGTTTTTGCGCTCTGAAAGTGTCGAAAACAGGGTTTCATCGCAATATCATTGAAACTGCACGTTGAATGATGTTAAAACCCAGGAATCGCGTTTTTGCGCTCTGAAAGTGTCGAAAACAGCGTTTCTGATGCACTTCTGGAACATGAATGCTGTGTGTTGTTCAAAGCTGGGAACAGAGTTTTTGGTCTTGGAGAGTGTGAAAATTGTGTTTCTGACAGTCTACTGAAAATTGAATGCTGAGTGTTGTTCAAAGCTGAGAACAGAGTTTTTGGGCTCTGAGTGACTCCAAAAACCTTTTCAGGCATTCTCCTTTAAATTGAATGCTGAGCGATGTTGAAAACGTGGGAATCGTGTTTTTGCGCTCTGAAAGTGTTGAAACCGTGTTTCTGGCAATATAGTTGAAACTGCATGTTGAATGATGTTAAAACCCAGGAATCGCGTTTTTGCGCTCTGAAAGTGTCGAAAACAGGGTTTCTCGCAATATCATTGAAACTGCACGCTGAATGATGTTAAAACCCGGGAATCGCGTTTTTGCGCTCTGAAAGTGTCGAAAACAGCTTTTCTGATGCACTTCTGGAAAATGAATGCTGTGTGTTGTTCAAAGCTGGGAACAGAGTTTTTGGCTTGGAGAGTGTGAAAATTGTGTTTCTGACAGTCTACTGAATCTGAATGCTGAGTATTGTTCAAAGCTGAGAACAGAGTTTTTGGGCTCTGAGTGACTCCAAAAACCTTTCCAGGCATTCTCCTTAAATTGAATGCTGACCGATGTTGAAAACGTGGGAATCGTGTTTTTGCGCTCTGAAAGTGTTGAAAACCGTGTTTCTGGAAATATAGTTGAAACTGCACGTTGAATGATGTTAAAACCCAGGAATCGCGTTTTTGCGCTCTGAAAGTGTCGAAACAGGGTTTTTCGCAATATCATTGAAACTGCACGCTGAATGATGTTAAAACCCGGGAATCGCGTTTTTGCGTTGTGAAAGTGTCGAAAACGGCGTTTCTGATGCACTTCTGGAAAATGAATGCTGTGTGTTGTTCAAAGCTGGGAACAGAGTTTTGGGCTTGGAGAGTGTGAAAATTTTGTTTCTGACAGTCTACTGAAATCTGAATGCTGAGTATTGTTCAAAGCTGAGAACAGAGTTTTTGGGCTCTGAGTGACTCCAAAAAACCTTTCCAGGCATTCTCCTTTAATTGAATGCTGAGCGATGTTGAAAACGTGGGAATCGTGTTTTTGCGCTCTGAAAGTTTTGAAAACTGTGTTTCTGGCAATATAGTTGAAACTGCACGCTGAATGATGTTAAAACCCGGGAATCGCGTTTTTGCGTTGTGAAAGTGTCGAAACTGCGTTTCTGATGCACTTCTGGAAAATGAATGCTGTGTGTTGTTCAAAGCTGGGAACAGAGTTTTTGGGCTTGGAGAGTGTGAAAATTGTGTTTCTGACAGTCTACTGAAATCTGAATGCTGAGTGTTGTTCAAAGCTGAGAACAGAGTTTTTGGGCTCTGAGAGACTCCAAAAACCTTTTCAGGCATTCTCCTTTAAATTGAATGCTGAGCGATGTTGAAAACGTGGGAATCGTGTTTTTGCGCTCTGAAAGTGTTGAAAACCGTGTTTCTGGCAATATAGTTGAAACTGCACGTTGAATGATGTTAAAACCCAGGAATCGCGTTTTTGCGCTCTGAAAGTGTCGAAAACAGGGTTTCTCGCAATATCATTGAAACTGCACGCTGAATGATGTTAAAACCCGGGAATCGCGTTTTTGCGTTGTGAAAGTGTCGAAAACAGCGTTTCTGATGCACTTCTGGAAAATGAATGCTGTGTGTTGTTCAAAGCTGGGAACAGAGTTTTTGGGCTTGGAGAGTGTGAAAATTGTGTTTCTGACAGTCTACTGAAATCTGAATGCTGAGTAGTTGTTCAAAGCTGAGAACAGAGTTTTTGGGCTCTGAGTGACTCCAAAAACCTTTCCAGGCATTCTCCTTTAAATTGAATGCTGAGCGATGTTGAAAACGTGGGAATCGTGTTTTTGCGCTCTGAAAGTGTTGAAAACCTGTGTTTCTGGCAATATAGTTGAAACTGCACGCTGAATGATGTTAAAACCCAGGAATCGCGTTTTTGCGCTCTGAAAGTGTCGAAAACAGGCTTTTCTGAGCAATATCATTGAAAATGAGTGCTGATGATGTTGTTAAAACCCGGGAATCGCGTTTGTGCGTTGTGAAAGTGTCGAAAACGGCGTTTCTGATGCACTTCTGGAAAATGAATGCTGTGTGTTGTTCAAAGCTGGGAACAGAGTTTTTGGGCTTGGAGAGTGTGAAAATTGTGTTTCTGACAGTCTACTGAAATCTGAATGCTGAGTATTGTTCAAAGCTGAGAACAGAGTTTTTGGGCTCTGAGTGACTCCAAAAACCTTTCCAGGCATTCTCCTTTAAATTGAATGCTGAGCGATGTTGAAAACGTGGGAATCGTGTTTTTGCGCTCTGAAAGTGTTGAAAACCGTGTTTCTGGCAATATAGTTGAAACTGCACGCTGAATGATGTTAAAACCCAGGAATCGCGTTTTTGCGCTCTGAAAGTGTCGAAAACAGCTTTTCTGATGCACTTCTGGAAAATGAGTGCTGTGTGTTGTTCAAAGCTGGGAACAGAGTTTTTGGGCTTGGAGAGTGTGAAAATTGTGTTTCTGACAGTCTACTGAAATCTGAATGCTGAGTATTGTTCAAAGCTGAGAACAGAGTTTTTGGGCTCTGAGTGACTCCAAAAACCTTTCCAGGCATTCTCCTTTAAATTGAATGCTGAGCGATGTTGAAAACGTGGGAATCGTGTTTTTGCGCTCTGAAAGTGTTGAAAACCGTGTTTCTGGCAATATAGTTGAAACTGCACGTTGAATGATGTTAAAACCCAGGAATCGCGTTTTTGCGCTCTGAAAGTGTCGAAAACAGGGTTTCTCGCAATATCATTGAAACTGCACGCTGAATGATGTTAAAACCCGGGAATCGCGTTTTTGCGTTGTGAAAGTGTCGAAAACAGGCGTTTCTGATGCACTTCTGGAAAATGAATGCTGTGTGTTGTTCAAAGCTGGGAACAGAGTTTTTGGGCTTGGAGAGTGTGAAAATTGTGTTTCTGACAGTCTACTGAAATCTGAATGCTGAGTATTGTTCAAAGCTGAGAACAGAGTTTTTGGGCTCTGAGTGACTCCAAAAACCTTTTCAGGCATTCTCCTTTAAATTGAATGCTGAGCGATGTTGAAAACGTGGGAATCGTGTTTTTGCGCTCTGAAAGTGTTGAAAACCGTGTTTCTGGCAATATAGTTGAAACTGCACGCTGAATGATGTTAAAACCCAGGAATCGCGTTTTTGCGCTCTGAAAGTGTCGAAAACAGCTTTTCTGATGCACTTCTGGAAAATGAGTGCTGTGTGTTGTTCAAAGCTGGGAACAGAGTTTTTGGGCTTGGAGAGGGTGAAAATTGTGTTTCTGACAGTCTACTGAAATCTGAATGCTGAGTATTGTTCAAAGCTGAGAACAGAGTTTTTGGGCTCTGAGTGACTCCAAAAACCTTTCCAGGCATTCTCCTTTAAATTGAATGCTGAGCGATGTTGAAAACGTGGGAATCGTGTTTTTGCGCTCTGAAAGTGTTGAAAACCGTGTTTCTGGCAATATAGTTGAAACTGCACGTTGAATGATGTTAAAACCCAGGAATCGCGTTTTTGCGCTCTGAAAGTGTCGAAAACAGGGATTTTCGCAATATCATTGAAACTGCACGCTGAATGATGTTAAAACCCGGGAATCGCGTTTTTGCGTTGTGAAAGTGTAGAAAACGGCGTTTCTGATGCACTTCTGGAAAATGAATGCTGTGTGTTGTTCAAAGCTGGGAACAGAGTTTTTGGGCTTGGAGAGTGTGAAAATTGTGTTTCTGACAGTCTACTGAAATCTGAATGCTGAGTGTTGTTCAAAGCTGAGAACAGAGTTTTTGGGCTCTGAGTGACTCCAAAAACCTTTCCAGGCATTCTCCTTTAAATTGAATGCTGAGCGATGTTGAAAACGTGGGAATCGTGTTTTTGCGCTCTGAAAGTGTTGAAAACCGTGTTTCTGGCAATATAGTTGAAACTGCACGTTGAATGATGTTAAAACCCAGGAATCGCGTTTTTGCGCTCTGAAAGTGTCGAAAACAGCTTTTCTGATGCACTTCTGGAAAATGAGTGCTGTGTGTTGTTCAAAGCTGGGAACAGAGTTTTTGGGCTTGGAGAGGTGAAAATTGTGTTTCTGACAGTCTACTGAAATCTGAATGCTGAGTATTGTTCAAAGCTGAGAACAGAGTTTTTGGGCTCTGAGTGACTCCAAAAACCTTTCCAGGCATTCTCCTTTAAATTGAATGCTGAGCGATGTTGAAAACGTGGGAATCGTGTTTCTGCGCTCTGAAAGTGTTGAAAACCGTGTTTCTGGCAATATAGATGAAACTGCACGTTGAATGATGTTAAAACCCGGGAATCGCGTTTTTGCGCTCTGAAAGTGTCGAAAACAGGGTTTCTCGCAATATCATTGAAACTGCACGCTGAATGATGTTAAAACCCGGGAATCGCGTTTTTGCGTTGTGAAAGTGTAGAAAACGGCGTTTCTGATGCACTTCTGGAAAATGAATGCTGTGTGTTGTTCAAAGCTGGGAACAGAGTTTTTGGGCTTGGAGAGTGTGAAAATTGTGTTTCTGACAGTCTACTGAAATCTGAATGCTGAGTGTTGTTCAAAGCTGAGAACAGAGTTTTTGGGCTCTGAGTGACTCCAAAAACCTTTCCAGGCATTCTCCTTTAAATTGAATGCTGAGCGATGTTGAAAACGTGGGAATCGTGTTTTTGCGCTCTGAAAGTGTTGAAAACCGTGTTTCTGGCAATATAGTTGAAACTGCACGCTGAATGATGTTAAAACCCGGGAATCGCGTTTTTGCGTTGTGAAAGTGTCGAAAACAGCGTTTCTGATGCACTTCTGGAAAATGAATGCTGTGTGTTGTTCAAAGCTGGGAACAGAGTTTTTGGGCTTGGAGAGTGTGAAAATTGTGTTTCTGACAGTCTACTGAAATCTGAATGCTGAGTGTTGTTCAAAGCTGAGAACAGAGTTTTTGGGCTCTGAGTGACTCCAAAAACCTTTCCAGGCATTCTCCTTTAAATTGAATGCTGAGCGATGTTGAAAACGTGGGAATCGTGTTTTTGCGCTCTGAAAGTGTTGAAAACCGTGTTTCTGGCAATATAGTTGAAACTGCACGTTGAATGATGTTAAAACCCAGGAATCGCGTTTTTGCGCTCTGAAAGTGTCGAAAACAGGGTTTCTCGCAATATCATTGAAACTGCACGCTGAATGATGTTAAAACCCGGGAATCGCGTTTTTGCGTTGTGAAAGTGTCGAAAACGGCGTTTCTGATGCACTTCTGGAAAATGAATGCTGTGTGTTGTTCAAAGCTGGGAACAGAGTTTTTGGGCTTGGAGAGTGTGAAAATTGTGTTTCTGACAGTCTACTGAAATCTGAATGCTGAGTGTTGTTCAAAGCTGAGAACAGAGTTTTTGGGCTCTGAGTGACTCCAAAAACCTTTTCACAGGCATTCTCCTTTAAATTGAATGCTGAGCGATGTTGAAAACGTGGGAATCGTGTTTTTGCGCTCTGAAAGTGTTGAAAACCGTGTTTCTGGCAATATAGTTGAAACTGCACGTTGAATGATGTTAAAACCCAGGAATCGCGTTTTTGCGCTCTGAAAGTGTCGAAAACAGGGTTTCTCGCAATATCATTGAAACTGCACGCTGAATGATGTTAAAACCCGGGAATCGCGTTTTTGCGTTGTGAAAGTGTCGAAAACAGCGTTTCTGATGCACTTCTGGAAAATGAATGCTGTGTGTTGTTCAAAGCTGGGAACAGAGTTTTTGGGCTTGGAGAGTGTGAAAATTGTGTTTCTGACAGTCTACTGAAATCTGAATGCTGAGTGTTGTTCAAAGCTGAGAACAGAGTTTTTGGGCTCTGAGTGACTCCAAAAACCTTTCCAGGCATTCTCCTTTAAATTGAATGCTGAGCGATGTTGAAAACGTGGGAATCGTGTTTTTGCGCTCTGAAAGTGTTGAAAACCGTGTTTCTGGCAATATAGTTGAAACTGCACGTTGAATGATGTTAAAACCCAGGAATCGCGTTTTTGCGCTCTGAAAGTGTCGAAAACAGGGTTTCTCGCAATATCATTGAAACTGCACGCTGAATGATGTTAAAACCCGGGAATCGCGTTTTTGCGCTGTGAAAGTGTCGAAAACAGCGTTTCTGATGCACTTCTGGAAAATGAATGCTGTGTGTTGTTCAAAGCTGGGAACAGAGTTTTTGGGCTTGGAGAGTGTGAAAATTGTGTTTCTGACAGTCTACTGAAATCTGAATGCTGAGTGTTGTTCAAAGCTGAGAACAGAGTTTTTGGGCTCTGAGTGACTCCAAAAACCTTTCCAGGCATTCTCCTTTAAATTGAATGCTGAGCGATGTTGAAAACGTGGGAATCGTGTTTTTGCGCTCTGAAAGTGTTGAAAACCGTGTTTCTGGCAATATAGTTGAAACTGCACGTTGAATGATGTTAAAACCCAGGAATCGCGTTTTTGCGCTCTGAAAGTGTCGAAAACAGGGTTTTCTCGCAATATCATTGAAACTGCACGCTGAATGATGTTAAAACCCGGGAATCGCGTTTTTGCGTTGTGAAAGTGTCGAAAACGGCGTTTCTGATGCACTTCTGGAAAATGAATGCTGTGTGTTGTTCAAAGCTGGGAACAGAGTTTTTGGGCTTGGAGAGTGTGAAAATTGTGTTTCTGGCAGTCTACTGAAATCTGAATGCTGAGTGTTGTTCAAAGCTGAGAACAGAGTTTTTGGGCTCTGAGTGACTCCAAAAACCTTTCCAGGCATTCTCCTTTAAATTGAATGCTGAGCGATGTTGAAAACGTGGGAATCGTGTTTTTGCGCTCTGAAAGTGTTGAAAACCGTGTTTCCGGCAATATAGTTGAAACTGCACGTTGAATGATGTTAAAACCCAGGAATCGCGTTTTTGCGCTCTGAAAGTGTCGAAAACAGGGTTTCTCGCAATATCATTGAAACTGCACGCTGAATGATGTTAAAACCCGGGAATCGCGTTTTTGCGTTGTGAAAGTGTCGATAATAGGCGTTTCTGATGCACTTCTGGAAAATGAATGCTGTGTGTTGTTCAAAGCTGGGAACAGAGTTTTTGGGCTTGGAGAGTGTGAAAATTGTGTTTCTGACAGTCTACTGAAATCTGAATGCTGAGTGTTGTTCAAAGCTGAGAACAGAGTTTTTGGGCTCTGAGTGACTCCAAAAACCTTTCCAGGCATTCTCCTTTAAATTGAATGCTGAGCGATGTTGAAAACGTGGGAATCGTGTTTTTGCGCTCTGAAAGTGTTGAAAACCGTGTTTCTGGCAATATAGTTGAAACTGCACGTTGAATGATGTTAAAACCCAGGAATCGCGTTTTTGCGCTCTGAAAGTGTCGAAAACAGGGTTTCTCGCAATATCATTGAAACTGCACGCTGAATGATGTTAAAACCCGGGAATCGCGTTTTTGCGTTGTGAAAGTGTCGAAAACAGCGTTTCTGATGCACTTCTGGAAAATGAATGCTGTGTGTTGTTCAAAGCTGGGAACAGAGTTTTTGGGCTTGGAGAGTGTGAAAATTGTGTTTCTGACAGTCTACTGAAATCTGAATGCTGAGTATTGTTCAAAGCTGAGAACAGAGTTTTTGGGCTCTGAGTGACTCCAAAAACCTTTCCAGGCATTCTCCTTTAAATTGAATGCTGAGCGATGTTGAAAACGTGGGAATCGTGTTTTTGCGCTCTGAAAGTGTTGAAAACCGTGTTTCTGGCAATATAGTTGAAACTGCACGTTGAATGATGTTAAAACCCAGGAATCGCGTTTTTGCGCTCTGAAAGTGTCGAAAACAGGGTTTTCTCGCAATATCATTGAAACTGCACGCTGAATGATGTTAAAACCCGGGAATCGCGTTTTTGCGTTGTGAAAGTGTAGAAAACGGCGTTTCTGATGCACTTCTGGAAAATGAATGCTGTGTGTTGTTCAAAGCTGGGAACAGAGTTTTTGGGCTTGGAGAGTGTGAAAATTGTGTTTCTGACAGTCTACTGAAATCTGAATGCTGAGTATTGTTCAAAGCTGAGAAC
This sequence comes from Megalops cyprinoides, assembly GCF_013368585.1. NCBI lineage: Eukaryota > Metazoa > Chordata > Actinopteri > Elopiformes > Megalopidae > Megalops > Megalops cyprinoides. Next base: position 7,612 of record NW_023494735.1, on the reverse strand, counting down.
AGAGTTTTTGGGCTCTGAGTGACTCCAAAAACCTTTCCAGGCATTCTCCTTTAAATTGAATGCTGAGCGATGTTGAAAACGTGGGAATCGTGTTTTTGCGCTCTGAAAGTGTTGAAAACCGTGTTTCTGGCAATATAGTTGAAACTGCACGCTGAATGATGTTAAAACCCAGGGAATCGCGTTTTTGCGTTGTGAAAGTGTCGAAAACTGCGTTTCTGATGCACTTCTGGAAAATGAATGCTGTGTGTTGTTCAAAGCTGGGAACAGAGTTTTTGGGCTTGGAGAGTGTGAAAATTGTGTTTCTGACAGTCTACTGAAATCTGAATGCTGAGTGTTGTTCAAAGCTGAGAACAGAGTTTTTGGGCTCTGAGTGACTCCAAAAACCTTTTCAGGCATTCTCCTTTAAATTGAATGCTGAGCGATGTTGAAAACGTGGGAATCGTGTTTTTGCGCTCTGAAAGTGTTGAAAACCGTGTTTCTGGCAATATAGTTGAAACTGCACGTTGAATGATGTTAAAACCCAGGAATCGCGTTTTTGCGCTCTGAAAGTGTCGAAAACAGGGTTTCTCGCAATATCATTGAAACTGCACGCTGAATGATGTTAAAACCCGGGAATCGCGTTTTTGCGCTCTGAAAGTGTCGAAAACAGCGTTTCTGATGCACTTCTGGAAAATGAATGCTGTGTGTTGTTCAAAGCTGGGAACAGAGTTTTTGGGCTTGGAGAGTGTGAAAATTGTGTTTCTGACAGTCTACTGAAATCTGAATGCTATTGTGTTTCTGACAGTCTACTGAAATCTGAATGCTGAGTGTTGTTCAAAGCTGAGAACAGAGTTTTTGGGCTCTGAGTGACTCCAAAAACTTTTCCAGGCATTCTCCTTTAAATTGAATGCTGAGCGATGTTGAAAACGTGGGAATCGTGTTTTTGCGCTCTGAAAGTGTTGAAAACCGTGTTTCTGGCAATATAGTTGAAACTGCACGTTGAATGATGTTAAAACCCAGGAATCGCGTTTTTGCGCTCTGAAAGTGTCGAAAACAGGGTTTCTCGCAATATCATTGAAACTGCACGCTGAATGATGTTAAAACCCGGGAATCGCGTTTTTGCGCTCGTGAAAGTGTCGAAAACAGCGTTTCTGATGCACTTCTGGAAAATGAATGCTGTGTGTTGTTCAAAGCTGGGAACAGAGTTTTTGGGCTTGGAGAGTGTGAAAATTGTGTTTCTGACAGTCTACTGAAATCTGAATGCTGAGTGTTGTTCAAAGCTGAGAACAGAGTTTTTGGGCTCTGAGTGACTCCAAAAACCTTTCCAGGCATTCTCCTTTAAATTGAATGCTGAGCGATGTTGAAAACGTGGGAATCGTGTTTTTGCGCTCTGAAAGTGTTGAAAACCGTGTTTCTGGCAATATAGTTGAAACTGCACGTTGAATGATGTTAAAACCCAGGAATCGCGTTTTTGCGCTCTGAAAGTGTCGAAAACAGGGTTTCTCGCAATATCATTGAAACTGCACGCTGAATGATGTTAAAACCCGGGAATCGCGTTTTTGCGCTCTGAAAGTGTCGAAAACGGCGTTTCTGATGCACTTCTGGAAAATGAATGCTGTGTGTTGTTCAAAGCTGGGAACAGAGTTTTTGGGCTTGGAGAGTGTGAAAATTGTGTTTCTGACAGTCTACTGAAATCTGAATGCTGAGTATTGTTCAAAGCTGAGAACAGAGTTTTTGGGCTCTGAGTGACTCCAAAAACCTTTTCAGGCATTCTCCTTTAAATTGAATGCTGAGCGATGTTGAAAACGTGGGAATCGTGTTTTTGCGCTCTGAAAGTGTTGAAAACCGTGTTTCTGGCAATATAGTTGAAACTGCACGTTGAATGATGTTAAAACCCAGGAATCGCGTTTTTGCGCTCTGAAAGTGTCGAAAACAGGGTTTCTCGCAATATCATTGAAACTGCACGCTGAATGATGTTAAAACCCGGGAATCGCGTTTTTGCGTTGTGAAAGTGTCGAAAACGGCGTTTCTGATGCACTTCTGGAAAATGAATGCTGTGTGTTGTTCAAAGCTGGGAACAGAGTTTTTGGGCTTGGAGAGTGTGAAAATTGTGTTTCTGACAGTCTACTGAAATCTGAATGCTGAGTATTGTTCAAAGCTGAGAACAGAGTTTTTGGGCTCTGAGTGACTCCAAAAACCTTTCAGGCATTCTCCTTTAAATTGAATGCTGAGCGATGTTGAAAACGTGGGAATCGTGTTTTTGCGCTCTGAAAGTGTTGAAAACCGTGTTTCTGGCAATATAGTTGAAACTGCACGCTGAATGATGTTAAAACCCAGGAATCGCGTTTTTGCGCTTGTGAAAGTGTCGAAAACAGCGTTTCTGATGCACTTCTGGAAAATGAATGCTGTGTGTTGTTCAAAGCTGGGAACAGAGTTTTTGGGCTTGGAGAGTGTGAAAATTGTGTTTCTGACAGTCTACTGAAATCTGAATGCTGAGTGTTGTTCAAAGCTGAGAACAGAGTTTTTGGGCTCTGAGTGACTCCAAAAACTTTTCAGGCATTCTCCTTTAAATTGAATGCTGAGCGATGTTGAAAACGTGGGAATCGTGTTTTTGCGCTCTGAAAGTGTTGAAAACCGTGTTTCTGGCAATATAGTTGAAACTGCACGTTGAATGATGTTAAAACCCAGGAATCGCGTTTTTGCGCTCTGAAAGTGTCGAAAACAGGGTTTCTCGCAATATCATTGAAACTGCACGCTGAATGATGTTAAAACCCGGGAATCGCGTTTTTGCGTTGTGAAAGTGTCGAAAACAGCGTTTCTGATGCACTTCTGGAAAATGAATGCTGTGTGTTGTTCAAAGCTGGGAACAGAGTTTTTGGGCTTGGAGAGTGTGAAAATTGTGTTTCTGACAGTCTACTGAAATCTGAATGCTGAGTGTTGTTCAAAGCTGAGAACAGAGTTTTTGGGCTCTGAGTGACTCCAAAAACCTTTTCCAGGCATTCTCCTTTAAATTGAATGCTGAGCGATGTTGAAAACGTGGGAATCGTGTTTTTGCGCTCTGAAAGTGTTGAAAACCGTGTTTCTGGCAATATAGTTGAAACTGCACGTTGAATGATGTTAAAACCCAGGAATCGCGTTTTTGCGCTCTGAAAGTGTCGAAAACAGGGTTTTCTCGCAATATCATTGAAACTGCACGCTGAATGATGTTAAAACCCGGGAATCGCGTTTTTGCGTTGTGAAAGTGTCGAAAACGGCGTTTCTGATGCACTTCTGGAAAATGAATGCTGTGTGTTGTTCAAAGCTGGGAACAGAGTTTTTGGGCTTGGAGAGTGTGAAAATTGTGTTTCTGACAGTCTACTGAAATCTGAATGCTGAGTGTTGTTCAAAGCTGAGAACAGAGTTTTTGGGCTCTGAGTGACTCCAAAAACCTTTTCCAGGCATTCTCCTTTAAATTGAATGCTGAGCGATGTTGAAAACGTGGGAATCGTGTTTTTGCGCTCTGAAAGTGTTGAAAACCGTGTTTCTGGCAATATAGTTGAAACTGCACGTTGAATGATGTTAAAACCCAGGAATCGCGTTTTTGCGCTCTGTGAAAGTGTCGAAAACAGCGTTTCTGATGCACTTCTGGAAAATGAATGCTGTGTGTTGTTCAAAGCTGGGAACAGAGTTTTTGGGCTTGGAGAGTGTGAAAATTGTGTTTCTGACAGTCTACTGAAATCTGAATGCTGAGTGTTGTTCAAAGCTGAGAACAGAGTTTTTGGGCTCTGAGTGACTCCAAAAACCTTTTCAGGCATTCTCCTTTAAATTGAATGCTGAGCGATGTTGAAAACGTGGGAATCGTGTTTTTGCGCTCTGAAAGTGTTGAAAACCGTGTTTCTGGCAATATAGTTGAAACTGCACGTTGAATGATGTTAAAACCCAGGAATCGCGTTTTTGCGCTCTGAAAGTGTCGAAAACAGGGTTTCTCGCAATATCATTGAAACTGCACGCTGAATGATGTTAAAACCCGGGAATCGCGTTTTTGCGCTCTGAAAGTGTCGAAAACAGCGTTTCTGATGCACTTCTGGAAAATGAATGCTGTGTGTTGTTCAAAGCTGGGAACAGAGTTTTTGGGCTTGGAGAGTGTGAAAATTGTGTTTCTGACAGTCTACTGAACAGAGTTTTTGGGCTCTGAGTGACTCCAAAAACCTTTCCAGGCATTCTCCTTTAAATTGAATGCTGAGCGATGTTGAAAACGTGGGAATCGTGTTTTTTGCGCTCTGAAAGTGTTGAAAACCGTGTTTCTGGCAATATAGTTGAAACTGCACGTTGAATGATGTTAAAACCCAGGAATCGCGTTTTTGCGCTCTGAAAGTGTCGAAAACAGGGTTTCTCGCAATATCATTGAAACTGCACGCTGAATGATGTTAAAACCCGGGAATCGCGTTTTTGCGTTGTGAAAGTGTCGAAAACAGCGTTTCTGATGCACTTCTGGAAAATGAATGCTGTGTGTTGTTCAAAGCTGGGAACAGAGTTTTTGGGCTTGGAGAGTGTGAAAATTGTGTTTCTGACAGTCTACTGAAATCTGAATGCTGAGTGTTGTTCAAAGCTGAGAACAGAGTTTTTGGGCTCTGAGTGACTCCAAAAACCTTTTCAGGCATTCTCCTTTAAATTGAATGCTGAGCGATGTTGAAAACGTGGGAATCGTGTTTTTGCGCTCTGAAAGTGTTGAAAACCGTGTTTCTGGCAATATAGTTGAAACTGCACGTTGAATGATGTTAAAACCCAGGAATCGCGTTTTTGCGCTCTGAAAGTGTCGAAAACAGGGTTTCTCGCAATATCATTGAAACTGCACGCTGAATGATGTTAAAACCCGGGAATCGCGTTTTTGCGTTGTGAAAGTGTCGAAAACGGCGTTTCTGATGCACTTCTGGAAAATGAATGCTGTGTGTTGTTCAAAGCTGGGAACAGAGTTTTTGGGCTTGGAGAGTGTGAAAATTGTGTTTCTGACAGTCTACTGAAATCTGAATGCTGAGTGTTGTTCAAAGCTGAGAACAGAGTTTTTGGGCTCTGAGTGACTCCAAAAACCTTTCCAGGCATTCTCCTTTAAATTGAATGCTGAGCGATGTTGAAAACGTGGGAATCGTGTTTTTGCGCTCTGAAAGTGTTGAAAACCGTGTTTCTGGCAATATAGTTGAAACTGCACGTTGAATGATGTTAAAACCCAGGAATCGCGTTTTTGCGCTCTGAAAGTGTCGAAAACAGGGTTTCTCGCAATATCATTGAAACTGCACGCTGAATGATGTTAAAACCCGGGAATCGCGTTTTTGCTTTGTGAAAGTGTCGAAAACGGCGTTTCTGATGCACTTCTGGAAAATGAATGCTGTGTGTTGTTCAAAGCTGGGAACAGAGTTTTTGGGCTTGGAGAGTGTGAAAATTGTGTTTCTGACAGTCTACTGAAATCTGAATGCTGAGTAGTTGTTCAAAGCTGAGAACAGAGTTTTTGGGCTCTGAGTGACTCCAAAAACCTTTCAGGCATTCTCCTTTAAATTGAATGCTGAGCGATGTTGAAAACGTGGGAATCGTGTTTTTGCGCTCTGAAAGTGTTGAAAACCGTGTTTCTGGCAATATAGTTGAAACTGCACGCTGAATGATGTTAAAACCCAGGAATCGCGTTTTTGCGCTCTGAAAGTGTCGAAAACAGCGTTTCTGATGCACTTCTGGAAAATGAATGCTGTGTGTTGTTCAAAGCTGGGAACAGAGTTTTTGGGCTTGGAGAGTGTGAAAATTGTGTTTCTGACAGTCTACTGAAATCTGAATGCTGAGTATTGTTCAAAGCTGAGAACAGAGTTTTTGGGCTCTGAGTGACTCCAAAAACCTTTCAGGCATTCTCCTTTAAATTGAATGCTGAGCGATGTTGAAAACGTGGGAATCGTGTTTTTGCGCTCTGAAAGTGTTGAAAACCGTGTTTCTGGCAATATAGTTGAAACTGCACGTTGAATGATGTTAAAACCCAGGAATCGCGTTTTTGCGCTCTGAAAGTGTCGAAAACAGGGTTTCTCGCAATATCATTGAAACTGCACGCTGAATGATGTTAAAACCCGGGAATCGCGTTTTTGCGTTGTGAAAGTGTAGAAAACGGCGTTTCTGATGCACTTCTGGAAAATGAATGCTGTGTGTTGTTCAAAGCTGGGAACAGAGTTTTTGGGCTTGGAGAGTGTGAAAATTGTGTTTCTGACAGTCTACTGAAATCTGAATGCTGAGTGTTGTTCAAAGCTGAGAACAGAGTTTTTGGGCTCTGAGTGACTCCAAAAACCTTTCAGGCATTCTCCTTTAAATTGAATGCTGAGCGATGTTGAAAACGTGGGAATCGTGTTTTTGCGCTCTGAAAGTGTTGAAAACCGTGTTTCTGGCAATATAGTTGAAACTGCACGTTGAATGATGTTAAAACCCAGGAATCGCGTTTTTGCGCTCTGAAAGTGTCGAAAACAGGGTTTCTCGCAATATCATTGAAACTGCACGCTGAATGATGTTAAAACCCGGGAATCGCGTTTTTGCGTTGTGAAAGTGTCGAAAACGGCGTTTCTGATGCACTTCTGGAAAATGAATGCTGTGTGTTGTTCAAAGCTGGGAACAGAGTTTTTGGGCTTGGAGAGTGTGAAAATTGTGTTTCTGACAGTCTACTGAAATCTGAATGCTGAGTGTTGTTCAAAGCTGAGAACAGAGTTTTTGGGCTCTGAGTGACTCCAAAAACCTTTTCAGGCATTCTCCTTTAAATTGAATGCTGAGCGATGTTGAAAACGTGGGAATCGTGTTTTTGCGCTCTGAAAGTGTTGAAAACCGTGTTTCTGGCAATATAGTTGAAACTGCACGTTGAATGATGTTAAAACCCAGGAATCGCGTTTTTGCGCTCTGAAAGTGTCGAAAACAGGGTTTCTCGCAATATCATTGAAACTGCACGCTGAATGATGTTAAAACCCGGGAATCGCGTTTTTGCGTTGTGAAAGTGTCGAAAACAGGCGTTTCTGATGCACTTCTGGAAAATGAATGCTGTGTGTTGTTCAAAGCTGGGAACAGAGTTTTTGGGCTTGGAGAGTGTGAAAATTGTGTTTCTGACAGTCTACTGAAATCTGAATGCTGAGTATTGTTCAAAGCTGAGAACAGAGTTTTTGGGCTCTGAGTGACTCCAAAAACCTTTCCAGGCATTCTCCTTTAAATTGAATGCTGAGCGATGTTGAAAACGTGGGAATCGTTTTTTGCGCTCTGAAAGTGTTGAAAACCGTGTTTCTGGCAATATAGTTGAAACTGCACGCTGAATGATGTTAAAACCCAGGAATCGCGTTTTTGCGCTCTGAAAGTGTCGAAAACAGCTTTTCTGATGCACTTCTGGAAAATGAGTGCTGTGTGTGTTCAAAGCTGGGAACAGAGTTTTTGGGCTTGGAGAGGGTGAAAATTGTGTTTCTGCAGTCTACTGAAATCTGAATGCTGAGTATTGTTCAAAGCTGAGAACAGAGTTTTTGGGCTCTGAGTGACTCCAAAAACCTTTCCAGGCATTCTCCTTTAAATTGAATGCTGAGCGATGTTGAAAACGTGGGAATCGTGTTTTTGCGCTCTGAAAGTGTTGAAAACCGTGTTTCTGGCAATATAGTTGAAA